>NC_140811.1:17045000-17075000 GCF_050613455.1 Vespa mandarinia
TATTTCTATCATTCGACATTTTCTTTCCTTTTCATTTCTTTTTTTTTTTTTCTTTTTTTTTTTCTTTTTTTTTCTTTTTTTCTTCTTATTACAATCATAAGTTTTTAAGATAGTACTCGATATGTGTCTATTAAATATGTATAATAATATGAGAGCCATAAATCTCGTTGGAATAATTTGTCGAAGAAAAAGAAAAAAAGAGAGAGAGAGAAAAAAAAAAGGAAAGAAAGAGAAAAATTGCCGTATGTAATATTCTATATACACACACACGCATTATTTTGGACGATTTGAATATTTTCTTAGGACAAGATCGAAACTTTTGGCAGGCGATATGCGTTTGGATTACTCCAAAGATCATTTTTACTGATCGAGTTGATAATATCGATATCCTTTTTATCGACTTTCGAGTAACCAAATACTGGGACACATTCGATTAAGTTTATCATCCTCGCAAAAGAATACCTAAGTTTCTAAACGGAGTAAGGTTTGACTTTAGCGAGGGAACACGTTGTGTTTTATCTATGTAAAAAAAATCGTCGGAAGAAAGATATAAAAAAAAAAAAAAGAAAGAAAAAAAAACAAATAATAAGAATAGAAAGAGAGAGCGTCTCCCGGTGTCCAGACCTCGACGATCGAACGAGATCCAACGAGCAAACGATTCAATGATTCGTTTGGTAGGATCGATCGCAGGGTTTATAGGCAATACTTTTCAAAAGCCATAACCCAATCGATTGGCGAGGCCGGCGACGGATCAGAGATTTTCATTATCCTCATCGTCCTCACCGCCCTGACTCTCATCGCTATCTTGCCGATCTACCGCAACGAAAATAGCTACAAAGCCTTTGAACGATATCGTGTCGTCCGTTCGGAATCGTACGAGAAGTGCCTCGCTCGTCGATACGTAATCAGTTTTGTTCTGAAACAAAGCCATCAGCTGTTAGTTCAAATATGATTTTTTATTTTAATTAACACTAATTAAAACTAATGGAAATGAAAGAAAGTATACATATATTATATATACCAAGTTGCCACAGAGTCGACCAAAGGATGGATTGGATGCATCCAAACCGGAAAATATCTCAACGAAATCGTAACCACATTCACTTTGATACTCCAATTGGAAGGAGAAGAAAGACAGGTGAACATTCTTGCCGATAGGTGCTTCGATAGTCCAGTCACAATCAGTCCCGTGATCGTAATTACTATATCCGTATCTGACGTGCGAGTACAGATGTTTTACCTTATCCGTTGCCATTAGATATCCTCCGCAGGCTGAAAGAAATAGAATGACTTTCGAATGTTGAAAAAGAAGAAACTACCTGAATAACGACTGTTAACTTACCAGTACTGTGTATTGCTTGGAAACCTTTTCTTTGGACGGAAGCATCACTCTTAAAGATCATGTACATCTGATTACCAGTTGCTGAAATTGGATGAGGCTCCTTAGTACCGCAGAAGCGACCTAATGTGTGACTTTCTGGTGAATCCCCATCGTAAATGGCGATGTGATCGTAAGCACATTCTTGATGGGACTCCATCTCAAATACTTTGAATACCTACGTGAATATAAAGTTCATTTAAATAGAAACCGTCGAAATTCTTTGAACATTTACAGCTATCTTTTTCCTGATCTGTGTCCCTTGAAAGTCATAAAAATGTAAACCGACCAGTTTGATACGATGTCCCGGCTTGGTAGTGAAGTGCCAAACACAGTCCTTCCGGCCAGGATAATACTCAGGAAAATTGGGCGACGTAATGGTGCCTACGGGCGCCGTAATCTCGTACTTGCAGCCACCCTCTTTACAATCGTGGCCATTTTCATGAAGTGTAAAGCCATTGTGGCAGGAACACTGATAGGAGCCTATCGTATTCTTACACTCGTGCTGACAACCACCATTGTTATTCGCGCATTCATCCATGTCGGTGAAAAAGACTGCGGCGAAGCCTGTCTTCTGCACACTGAAAATGTTTACGAGCAATAAAAGTTTCGATGTATTGGAAAAAAATGATATTTGAAATCTATTCGTCGATCGTTCAACCTGTTATCTGACGTGAATACGATCCTCATAGAGTTGCCTTCCGATGTGATCATTGGTGGTAACCTAACACCACAGAAAATTCCATGCTTTCTGAGAATATCGTCACCAAGTTTGCTAGCTATTTCGAGAGAATCATATTCGCATTCTTGCTGATAGGCATTATTGCCTTCGAGATCGAAATGAGTGAAGTTCAAAGTGATACGATATTGTGGTGGTGCTATAATCTCCCAAATACAATTTTTATTTCCTGGATAAGTTTCTGGGAAAGAGGGACTGGTAATAGTGCCATTGCTATCGTCGAAAATACCACCGCATGCATCTGAAAGGTTTCAATAAATTTCAATATTTAATCTCAACAGAAAAATTATGAAGATCAATAACGGACTCACCTTCACAATGTTTCCCATCAGAATGCAATTCGTATCCGATTTTACAAGAGCACTCGAATCCACCAAGAGTATTTATACAGTCATGTTCGCATCCATGATTGGTCAACTCACACTCATCGAATTCTAATAAAAAGAAAAAAAAAAAAATAAAACAAAAAAAAAATTATGACTTTTCGTAACACTTATCAAACAATTTATTTTATTAAACTATCGACGATATTAATGAAAACGTACCTTTCATGAAAGTTGCCGAGAATCCAGCTTTTTGTACGGATCCATCGCTAACAAATTTAACAAGCAATTTATTCCCAGTAGATTTGATGTCAGGTGGTATCTTATAGCCACAATAGACTCCGATCAAAGGGGAATCAGCATTGTGACCATCGCGTATTTCGACATAGTCATAGACGCAATTGTCGTGATTTTCAATCTCGAACGATTGAAATTTCAAAGCGACCTGATAATCCTGTGGTACGGAAAGTTTCCAAACGCATTCTTTACTTGACTGATACTCTTCAGGATAATTAGGTGACTCCAAATGACCAACGCCATCCAATTCGACATCACCACCGCAGACTGCTTCGTAACTCGCCGTAAAACCACGATGCCCGCTTTGACGTTCGGAAGTAACATAAGTTACGAGCATACGACTTCCGGTAGATACCACTGGCTCATGGATTTTGCCACTCCCGCAAAAACGACCTACCAATCGTATAAACGTTAGTATTTCTGAGATCAAAGGGATACTTTTCATGGATTATACACTTTATTATATCGACGAATGATTCCGCGATATAGCACTTTAATTATAGTTAATGACGGGAGAAAGAGAAAACTTTAATTTTCATTACGAAATTGAATTCCATGAGTTAATTGATACGAATCAGGGAAATTGGAAGGTTATTGCAAATCGAATCGCGACGTGAAAAGCAATTTATATTTCTTGTATATTACCATGTGTTTTTTGTCGAACGATTAACGATTAATTTCAAACGATCAGATGAGAAAATTATACCTACCGAGTACATGACTTTTGTACCAATATCCATCACGAATTTCGAGATAATCGCTACGGCAATAATCGCTTTTGAAGATATCCAAGGACGTTATATTCAGGACAATTCTTTCTCCGTGGGTAGCAGTGATCCTCCACTCGCACCGTTCTCCATCAATCGCTGGAGAACTGTTAGGGTGAGTTGGTGAACCAAAGCTACCACTATTTTCTTGAAAAGTTCTACCACATTCTAGTCGATTGATAAAAAAGAAAAAAAAATTGTTATTAATATCCTCTCATTGTGTAATCAGTTTGAACGATCAATCCAAGTATTCTTACTGTAGCATTTGTAAAGAAGATTCGTTTGAGCGATATCACCCTCACTTAGCCGTATCCTTTGGCCGATCTCAGGCCGTTTCTTTCCGTGATTCTCTATAGGTAAAATCGTGTCCAAATAAATGCCCTTGGAGAATGTATTCTTGGCGTAATGCATGATAGAATCGTAATCGTATGGCAGACCCAACGAGTTCACTTCTTCATCCGTCAATTTATTAAAGTTATATTCCTGACCTGAAAATGTTTAATAGGCATTTGTTTCCAGATATACATAGAATATGTGATTCATGTTTCGATTAGGCAAAAGTGAACGAATATTAACGCAAACATAAAGATAAAGGTCTCATACGTTTATACAGTAAACCGATTTCTGTCTCTGAAATAATAACGGCGATGGTTCGATCAAACTTACACAGCCATGTTTAACCTTCCACTATCGTAACATTAATCGAGGGACGATCGGTGCGTTATCCAACTTGCAAGCAAATATTACAATATTCCCTACCATTCCAGCTTCTACGTTGTTAAGGATTACCGAGATTTGCCATGTGCCTTGCCACAAATTGGCCCATTTATCTACCGCGCAAAGTCATTTGCTACGAAGGCAAACTCGATCCCATTGTTAGTGATCCCTTCTCTCCACTTCAGCTCTCGGGACATCTTTCCTCGCTTAAACGTTGCTCCAGTCACGTACGATGTATATCTACGCTTGGATAAATCCGGTTGCACGTTCACCAAACATAGTGCGTTTAGCTATTCGAATGTCCCATCAATGAGTATGAGGAGAATAGCGGGAAATTCGAATGTAACTTGAAGTAATGATTTTCCAAATGTCTCGATGATGAATCATTTGCGTATATATGCATGTATATATACATATATACATATATGTATATATGCATTTTAAAAATTTATCGTCATCGTTAATTTTAGCTCGCTAGATCGTGAAAAGTGAGTATAATTCTTTCTACGGCGGCCGAACGAAATAGCTATTACGGAGAAATTGGGAAAAAATGGAACACGCTCAGCCTAATCTGATCCGATCGAAATTAAATTTTACACCTTTCTCTCTCTCTCTCTCTCTCTCTCTCAAGCTTTGACCTCTCCTTCCGTTTAGAATCAGGACGAGCCAATGGACTCCATCATATAATTGCGATACGCTACGAGCGCTTTTGCAAATAATCGTGTTAATTAGACAGGGCGGCTCTATCGGCTTTGGACGAAATTGAAAGCTCACCCTCTGGAAGGTTCCACTTACTCACCACTCATGATGTTGTCGCGAATGATTTGTACGTGTCGATCTCGATCCGGTCTGGTGTGTTCGTGCCAGAAGCCAACGACGTGGCCCAGTTCATGAACGACTATACCAAACTTGTCACAGTTTTTTCCGATACTGATTGCTTGCGGTCCGTTACCTCTTTTCCCGACGAAGGAACAGCATCTAGAGATGGCATAGGAAAGAAATACAAAGAAAATAATTCAAAGGAATGTATTATCGGAAATAGATTTGCGCGTATAACTAATGTTCTTTATCGGTTTATAATCAAATCATATGATAACGTTTGTGAATATATGAGAATGCGAAACATATAAAAGACGATGCACATACTTGCAGATTTTTTTTAAGACCATTTGCGATTATTTTTATTATTTTTTATGTTTAAGATGTGTCCCATTTTTAGAATTGAATTTGTGTATTAAAAACATAAAAAAGAGAAAGAAAGTAATCACAAATTTTTCAAATGACTCCAATATTTTAAACTTCACGTAAATCTAATGATATATGTATGTGAATACGTGAGAATGTTAAATATGAAAAATACATAATATATAAACATACCTAGACCTTGTCTATATGTTTTATTTTATATAAAAATTTAATCTCTTCTCTTAATCGTTTTACTTAATATTTTATTGAAATATTTATTATTATATCAAGTGTTCTTATTACTTTATTTTAAGTTTTATAATATACGTGAATATATGAGAATGTAAACTGCAAAAAATAAAAAATATGGTATACGTATAATTTAGTTCTATTCTATTTTAAATAAAAATATCTTTCTTTCAATCGTTGGATCTAACATTATATTTAAATATTCATTATTCTATCGAACGATTTTAATCCCATACATTAATCTTAGAATATGTATGAGCACGTGAGAATGGAAAATCTGAACGTGATACAAAATATAGAAAGTACATCTATATTTTCTTAATCGTTGTAATTATTTTAAATATAAATATTCCCCTTCTTTTCTTCTTCTTTTTTCTTTTTTCTTTACTTTTTTTTTTTTTTTTCTTCCTTATCTCTAAATCCAATCTATTTTATTGAAAAATATTAATTAATTTTTTTCTTTTTTTTTTAAATGATTTTATGATCGCTATATAAAATCATGCACAGAGATGGTAGGTAAGAACTCACCCACAGGGTCTTTCCGTGAAGAGAATATAATTAGGATGTTCTCTTGGTACTCTCTCGACGAACTTGACGCAAGTAAAGTTTTCCCAATGTCTCATGGCTTGCTTGAAAAGTGCCTTGTGAGCTCCGGAAAAGTTACCATCGATCTCGTAAGGTATAACACCATGATCCCAGACACGTTCCTTTCTTGCAGTTGCGGCTCTTCGATTTCTCGTTGGAAAATTGTGGACTAGTGATTCTGTACCTCGCTCATTGTTCGCAAGATATTTCGGTTTGTGGTCCATGTCGTAAAACTCAATGGACCGTAGTCGCCTATCGTGAAGCGAGACGACCTCGTCCGAGACATCATTCGCCGTGTCCCGGGGCAAAGGGACAATTTTCCTTCGGTGATTTCGCCGTCGAGAGCCTCTGGAAAATGACAAGGATATTGTTCGCTTATTTTGTACGAAAGAATCGCAAATTTATGACTACCTTGATCGTTACCATTTCTATCTATTGCAGTTTTATCTCTCCTATGAATTTCTTCCTCTTATCGATTGTTTGAAGGAAGAAGAAGAAGAAGAAAAAAAAAATAAATTAAAGATCAATGGTGTTACTAGGTCAATTAAATTCAATTATCTTTGATTATTGACCATTTTTCTTCTTGATTATGAAAATGACCTAAGTCATATTACATATGTATATAATATGTAAATAATTTAGATTATTTATACGTATGCATATGTATATCAAGCATATGTATATATTTTTTTTCAATTATATATGTATATATATATATATATATTAAATTATACATTAAAAAAATATATATGTAGTTAGAACGTATATCATTCAGTTAATTTTCACCAGCACAATCGTTTAATGAAATTAAACGAGTAAAGATACAAATTAGTACGTAAATTGTAAACGCACCTGCGAGAAATATATATTTCATTCTTTATAGCACATTCTCTGTTCAAGGCGGATTTATTTGCCTTTCCCCATCCTTCTGTTTCATCGACAATAATGAAGGAAGTCGTGAATCTAATCGGTGAAAGTTCTCAAGCTAGAAAATAATACTTAGGAAAATGAAAGGAAAATGACTGAATCGAAAGGGGAATTTGATTAAACGTTTGAATCGTGAAATGCGAATTAATCGTTAGTTGTTTCGATAAAATATTGAGTCTTCCACAAAAATGGATGAAGGAATGAAGGAAAGAAAGAAAAAAAAAAAAAAAAAAACGAAAAAAATGATACGAGGTTTCGCTTCTCAGCATCCTGCGGAAAGATATTTTCTTTTTTTTTTTCTTCTTCTTTTTTTTTTTTTATTTCCTCTTGCGCAAGAGCTAACAACAAAGCGAGACTTAATGTACGAATCGAACGTGGTCCGTAGTCGTGGTTCCGTAGTTTTTTACGATTCTTCGACGAGCCTTAGGGGTAGGGATGAAAGAGGGAATGAAATTGCTATCGCGGCAAATGCGCTTTTCATGGCTCTACCGGGGAATAAATTCGAAAAGTAGATAGGCGAAGAAACGAGTCGAAAGGATCCAGTCAGTGTCGATGTACATTTGAAAGATACAAATAAAAAAGAAGCCGCGGTGATTGAAAGTAAAATTATCAAGTAACTATCATCTTTCCATTTCTCTTTTTTTTTCTTCTTTTTTGATTATTCTCTTCTTGGTGATCATTACTGTCCTAGATTCAATGTAGCCTGCATTTCATTCTATCCTTCAATCTTTTTTTCTTTTTTTTTTCTTTTTTTTTTTTCAATGCAATTAATTTTCTTTCATAGAAATTTTTCAAGAGAAATTCGTCTCTCTCTCTCTCTCTCTCTCTCTCTCTCTGTTGAGAGAAAAATCTATCTATCTATCTATCTATCTATCTATCTATCTATCTATCTATCTATCTATCTATCTATTTCTAAAAATTAAGAAATACGATTAATGAATTAATTTAACATCTTAATATATTTAATATTTTTCATGTATACATATAATTTTACAATATCAATATATATATTTATTTATATTCTAAAACAATTTAGAGATCTGAGATATATTTCGGTATTATCAAAAGCAATCGAAATATATCAAATATATTAAATTAGATAGAATATCTTTGTTTAATTATCGACAAAATTATATACAATAAATTTCTCCTAAATAAATATTCAGCGAGATGGCCATGGGGAGATTCGTAAGAATAACGTCTGAATTGGAAAGGAGAACAAATTTTTAGATAAAATTATATTGAATAAATTAGATAAAAATTTAACTATCCTTTAGATTAATTTGTTCAATTTATTGTAAAAAGAAATGCCAGAGAAAAATATAAAAAGTAAAAGAAAATGAGAAAGAAAGAAAGAAAGAAAGAAAGAAAGAAAGAAAGAAAGAAAGAAAGAAAGAATGCAAAAAAAGAATACGCGGAAAGAAATAAAAAATAGAGGATAATCGTGCTGGTGGTGGTTGAAGCCAAGGGGGTGCCTAGTCGACACTTTGAAAAATAATTCTCTCCCCTCGCGTAAACATTGGACTAAAGTGCGTAGCTCTCGCGCGTACGGCGATGGCAGTAGCAGCAGTGCCAGTGCCTATCCCTCGTTTATTAGTACTAATTACCGGGTGAGCGTAATTCTCTCGCAGCCACCCCGTCCGATAGGAGAACGAAAGAGCGAGAGAGAGAGAGAGAGAGAGAGAGGGAGGAAGAGAGGGAAAGAGAGAGGGAGTTAACCTCCCTTTTACTTTCTCTCTCTCTCTTTCTCTCTCTCTATCTCTCTCTCTCTCTCTTCCAACCCCTCTGGGTCTCCTCGAGCGACAGTGCGCCGGCAGTCAGCCTGCGAGTTTCTGAATCGGTACGGCATTACAATTAATTAACGAGCTGCACTCTCACGAGTTTCGTTAAGGGAGCGTTCACAATGTCGTCTTAAATGAGAACATTAATCGATAGGACAAACTCGTAAAGAATATCCTCGTAAACAATTTAAATGATTTTTATCGGTATTATTTTTTATTGATATTTTTTTTTTCTTTTTCTTTCTTCCCTCTTTCTTTTCTTTTCCTTTTCTTTTTTCCCCTTGTTCTTTCTATTTTCTTCTCTTTTCTTGTTCCTTTTTTCATTTTTAAAAAAACAACAATTGATCGATGATTTTTCATCAAACGAATTGATTCATGGATAAACATGAGTTTCGTTTATAAGTAATGAGTTTCGTTTATAATTTTCATGAATGAATTTAATAATTTATGAATTTTTGTTTTCACCCTTTTGTGATTTTTTTTCTTTCTTTTTATTTTTTTATTTTGTTGTTGTTTCTTTTGTCTTTGCTTTTTTTTCTTTTAATTCTTTTTTTTTCCTCCAACGGCGGAGCTTACACCGTTTTCGTTGAAAGAAAATGGTTTCATACGCGTTCGCGTATCCGTGTGGACGTTCTTGCGGATTAGAATAAAAGGAGAAGAAAGAAAAAAGGAAGAAGAATGTGGACAACAAAAATACGAAAAGGAACGCTTGGCACTCGTAGTCGGTACGATTTACGCGCGAAAAAATGCGTGAGAAAAGTAGAATCTTTTTTCTCTTCTTCTTCTTTTTTTTCCTTTTCTCTTCTTTTTTTTTTGTTTTTTTTTCTTTTTCTTTTCCTCTCTTTACTCTTTTTTTTTTTATCCCCAGCCACGTGGGCGACGGAAAACGCGTGAAGAGAGAACGCTCGCGTTGCTCCAATTTTTTTTCATTTTCTCCTTTTCTTTTTTTACTCTTTTTCTTTCTTCTTTTCTTCGCGTGATCGTCATACGTACATACATACGTGCGAGGAGCAGTACGATAAGAGCGACAAAAAAAAAAAAAAAAAATAAAGAAAAAAGAAAAGAAAGAAAGGGGAAAAAAACAAAAGAAGAAAAAATGAAAAAAAAGGAAGGAACAAGAAGAGAAAAATGAAAAAAAGGAAGGGAGAAAAAATTGAAAAATCTATCCATCAACGAGAAGAAAAAAAGGGAGGAAGGAAAATAGAAAGAAAGAGAGGAAAAAAAAAGAAACAAGCGAAAAAAGTAGTCGTAGTAACGTAGAGTCGTTTGGAAGGCGACAATAAACGAGACGATTATTCCCGGCGATTAATAACTCCCGATATTCCGTCGTTTCTGTTCCGCTTTCGCGCGGGATGTTTAAATCGCAGGAGATATAGCGCTATCGTCAAACAATGAATCTGTAAATAGGAATATCGGATCTCTCGTGTAGCCTTGCTGCTGACAGCATCGCCTGACTATACCTATAATATAGGTATATGAATGTACATAGATATGTATATACATATAACTTGGGTGAGATGAATAGCGAATATTTCAGGAACGTCGGACATTGGTAACAGTGAGATAGAAGAGAGAGAGAGAGAGAGAGAGAAAGAGGGGAGAAGGGTGAGATATATAGTGCGAACTGGTTGTCCATTAAATGTGTTTTTTTTTCTTTTTTTTTGTTTTTTTTAAATTTCTTTTTTTTATTAGAACAATGGAACGTTACGGTGTAGCGTGGCAAACAATGGAGTAATATTCTAACGAGAATCAACGAGGCATTGTGGTAATTGGAATCGTGCCAATGTCCTCGGTGGATACTATTCCTTCTCAATGGGAGAATTGAATTTTTTAACATTTCCATGTATAATTGTACTTGAGGATGGCATAAAGCAAATCGAAATGAATATTGAATTTTTATAGAATTTCTAAAGCCAATGAAAAAGAAAAGCTCTATAGACCTTTCGTACGCGTACGTAGATATATACGTATGTGTGTATGTGCGCGCGCGTGCGTGTGTGTATGTGTATGTATATGTATGTATTTATATGTATGTAACGAATCGATCGTAAGGGAATGTAAATTTTAAAACAGTCCTTCATCAATCGTTTTGATTTTCTCTACGAAAAATGAAAAAGAAAAATTCATCCCTAGTCAGCAGATTTTTCGAGGGGGAGGAAAAAAAAAGAAAAGTAAGAAAAAAAACCTGACAAAGACCGATGACGTTGGTGGTTGCCTGTTTTCTATTTCCTTTTTCTACGACTGGCCGATATCAAAAATCGAACGAAAAGGAATACGTAGAGAGAAGTACGATGAGTTACGAAGGCCTATCCGTGGTTGAATGGAGGAACATGCTATTCGCTGAATACGAAATTTCTCTCGGTGAGATCTCGATAAATCACTCGTCTTTCGTTTTCTTGCACTTTTCTTTTTCTCTATCTTCTCGAAAGACGGAGAGTTAAATAAAAAAAGAGAGTCAGAGAGCGAAAAGAGAGAGAAAAGAGAGAGAGAGAGAGAGAGAGAGAGAGAGAAAGAGAGAGACGAACTAAGGAAGGGTGTAAAAGTAGAAGTAGGAAAGATACAGAAATCGATAGGATGAAGTTACCTCGGTAGTACGAACACCTTCGTCGACGAGTCTTCTCACCCTTGACACTTTTGAAAGAGAAAAAGATAGAGATAGATAGAGATAGAGAGAGAGAGAGAGAGAAAGAGAGAGAGAGAGAGAAAGAAAGAAAGAGAAAGATAGAAAGAGTGAGTAACGCTTAAACCCCGATGAGATTGTTCCCCTGGTAAGATTAATGTGACTTAGTCTGTACTTTAATTCGATACCTCGAACAGGCCGGCGGCACTTTCGAGACGGACCTTGAGAGATGACCTTGCTTTAAGAAGGGTCTTGCCGTCGACAGCTGGAACTCACTCGATAAAGGGAGAACGCGTTCTCTTCTCTCCCAATCCTTCCTTCGATCCTCCTTTAAACGTGTGAAACTTCCTTGCCGATTACTCGGCAAGATTTATAATCATGTTCAAGTACAAAAAAAGTTCCGTGAAGACAAATTATATTCGATAATTCGAATTTCTTTTTCTTTTTTCCTTTTTTCCTTTTTTTTTTTTCTTCTTTTCTTTTTCCCCCTTTAGATAAAAGATACATAGATCATTCTCCAATCCTATTATCGAATTAATATCTGTATAAGTAATCGAGGTAATAATTGAAGAAATTAAAAAAAAAAGAGAAAAAAAAAACAGAAGATAAAAATAAAGAATATTCATTCGGATAGTAAAAAAAAAAAAAAAAAAAAAAGAAAAAAATAAAAAAGAAAGTTTTTAATTTACATTTAATTAATTCTTTACGATTCCTTCAGTTTATTCTTTTCCTCTTCCTTATTTCACCTTTTTCTTTTTCTTCTTTCCTTTTTATACCAATTATTCTTCTCTTATATTTCCTACGTATCTTCTTTCATAATTATTCGATAATCCTCCACGTGATCCTAATGATAGTAAGCATCGTATAACTTTCGCGCTCGTTACCGCAATTTCGTTATCTCACGATTTATCAACGACAAAAGGGAGAGTCGGTAGCCTGACAGTCTGATCCTCTTCGGAATTCTCTTCGGGAGCTTCATTGGAGAATCACTACGTGATCGTGTTTCACGGGGTTGGATACAGGCCGTAAACAGGCGCTTTCGTGAACCCGTCGACGATGAACACGTACAGAAGAGAAACCCACATAAATGCGTCTACCTACTACGAGAGAGATACGTTACGTCTATCCACTCGCGCGTATCCCTTTTGGGTTTCCACCTCTCTCTTCCTCTCTCTCTCTCTCTCTCTTCCTCGTTTTCTTCCTCTTTCTCTCTCTCTCTCTCTCTCTCTCTGTCTCTCTCTGTCTCTCTCTATATGTTATTTGTTAGGGGCTGTTGATGGTCCAGGAACATTTATGTAACTTCTCGTTTTGTATACAAACAAACGCACGTATAAATAGATACATACGCAATATATCTTGTCATTCTCATCGATAGGTGTAATGTTATAAAAATTATTATAAAAAAAAAATAGAGAGTATGACAATAATAAGAATTCTTTTTTCATTTAGTGGATGAAATGCGAGTCAATGGCCGTGTCAAAAGCGGAAAAAGAGGAACCGAGCAGGTGTTCGACGTTAAATCCAGTCGATGAGAAACATAGAGAGCTGCGTGTGTGAGAGAGAGAGAGAGAGAGAGAGAGAGAGAGAGAGAGGGAGAGTAGTAGATATAGGATCGACATACCTGATCGGGGGTGGAGCGTTGCCGATGCTGACAGGTTATTGGCAGTTCGAGGGCTGAAAATGCTCGGACGGCAGTATCGGACCCCATTTTCCAGCTTTACGATGACGGCCATTGTTATTGGCATCGCCGGTTGGCTCTACCACCGGGAAGACGGGTGGTAAGAGGAAGAGGGTGGATTGGAAGAGGGTGACTGAGCAAGTATATATACATTTAGAGTATATATATATATATATATAGTATATAAATATATATATATATATATATATACATGTACGTTGCTCGTGTGTGTATGTATATCTATGTCTACGAGAACGAACTTGCCACGAGTGTAGTCACGTGCTCGATTTAATCGCTCCCACTGGAATTGGGTTAGGTACGCCAAAAAATTAACGACAAATCCGTTCTCTGCACTCCCTTCCTTTCTCTCTCTCTCTCTCTCTCTCTCTCTCTCTCTCTCTCTTTTCCTCTCCCTTTCTATTTCTTTCTTCCTTTCAGTCTTTCTCCCTAAAATCTCCGAAAAAAGCATTTCGAGTAGGCTCCTCATCGTTCGGCTTTTTCCGATCGTTCGACCGTACGAGTATAAAAAAAAAAAAAAAAAAAAAAAAAAAAAGAAGAAAAAGAA
The DNA here is from genome assembly GCF_050613455.1 of Vespa mandarinia. NCBI lineage: Eukaryota > Metazoa > Arthropoda > Insecta > Hymenoptera > Vespidae > Vespa > Vespa mandarinia. Next base: position 17,058,812 of record NC_140811.1, read on the forward strand.
AAGGCACAAGGGCAATGGCTCTCTGCGTGTGACAGGATATATTCGAACAAGAAAGAAAATTTGTTGCCGACATAAACTAGAAATTAATGATCCGCATCCTTGGCTTGATGTAATTAAGATCCGTGGCTTCTCCGATTGCAAGAGACGTACGGAGTTGGAGGCTGAGTGCGGTTAACTTTGATAATTCGGTAAAATCTATTACGTCTCGCGTCTAATGGACTTAACTTCTGACACGATAGTCGCCCTGGTAGTTCCCTCCGTGGACTTACGATGAGCGCGTATCTTCGACATAACTTTGACAAACTCTTCAGTCAACTATCAACTACGGATCTCTCTTTCTCTCTTCCTTCTTCCCTCTCTCTCTCTCTCTCTCTCTCTCGCTCTCGCTCTCGCTCTCTTTCTTCCTTCCGGATATTCTCGTCAGGTTGAAGTTCGAAATTTGTTGGAGCAGTTTACGTCAGAGAATGTCGAGTTTTTTTTTCGCTTAAGTTCTTTCTTTCTTGACTGTTTTTTATTTTTTTTTTTCTTGTTTATTTATCTTCTTTTCTGTTTTTTTTTTCTTTTTTTTTTTTGTATATATATATATAACAACATGAACTGTTCCAGCGTGTTTATTATTTCGAAATTTTCGAGTTAAAGATAAATTAATCATATTGAAAGATATTAATTTTCACGTGGTTTAGAAACGTTAAAGTGAACATACCTTCTACGATGATGACGACGATGACGTTGTTTCGATCTATCTTGCGTCGTTGTTTCCGGCCTAATCGTAGACGTATAACCTCTTATTTCTTCGATGTTATCTTCTTGAGCATTTCTAGTCTTTGCCGTTGTTGAACCGATTGAAAAATCTATGTCATCGGGTATCTTCGATGTCGTTTGCTTGATCCTACCTTCTCTAATATTTGAAGTTTCGGTTATCGTTAAATAATTCTGTCGATGAGCCAAGTGTCTCTTTTTCGCCGGAAGAGTCGTCGATTCTAATCTAATGAACAATAAATATGCTCAATTGATATTGATAAAGGGATTAAAAAAAGACATTATCATTTACCTGATCTCAATGCCCTCCTCCTTTATTTCAGGATTAGTATCACCGTTCCTAACGTTGAAGATAAATCCATCCTCGAATTCGCCGCCCATGCTGTACTGATTGCGATCCACCATGATCGGTTCAGGTTTCCCTTGAGAGACTACGCTCTCTTCTTCCTCACGATGAGCCTCATTGTTCATGTGCTCATTTTTGAACTGTAATATCTCTGTAAAGAATACGATTACCATTTGATCTTATCTCTTATTGATATAATTAAATATAATATAATTAATTCTTCGGATATAATTAAAGTCTATGAAAAAAAAATTATCCATTTACCGGTAAGACCTTCCTCTTCGACTTGAAGACCTTCCTTTAATACCTCCTCTCTGTATTTTTCCAATTCCTCAAGGTACGACTTATTCAACTTTTGCTGTCGCCATTCCGTTTCGTACTTGATGTTGGGCAGTGCTATGTCACCAAGAAATCCACCTGGAATCAAATATTATTTTGTTTTTTTGTTTTAAAAATTGTTGGCCAATATTTCATAGAATTTTCATACGCTCATTTATATTCATTGATATTTATATATATATATATATATATATATATATATATATTTATATTTATATTTATATTCAAAGGTCTTGAAGCAGTGGTCAGATACCAGCAAAGGATTAATTTCAAAAGTTATCTCAAATCTCTAAAAAGAAAATAGGAAGGGATCTCGATCATACGTGTATCTCATTCGTATACGGTCGAAAGCCTCCGTCGAATCTCCTGGAAAGTCGATCGCCTTTCCGAGACGGCGTTCCCGCAGGGATTGAACGTAGTATGGACCTATTATCGGTTACCATAAATCATCGAACGTGTTATCGGTCGAAAGAGAGTTTGCTCTGATCGTGGTTGTTGCGAACGACGTAAACAGCATCTCGACCAGACTTTGCTATCTTCCACCGTGACAGAAGAGAAAAACGGTATTCTGTTGGAGTCACGCGGATATAGTGAGCGCGAGAGTGAAATAGATATACAAAGGAAGCTAACTATGCAAATTCGATTTCGAATCTCGGAAAACGAAAAAAAAAAAAAAAAAAAAAAAAAGAAAAAAGGAAAAAGAAAGAAAGAAAAACTTTTCCTTTTTTTGATTAATACTATTCCTTTCGTTATTTATAGATTTACATTTTAAATTTTCCCGCGTTATATCTCACGAAATAAAAAGAAGACAACTTTTCTATACGAGCTAAAGGTCCATAAGCTTTCTATATCTGATAACTTTTTAACGTGTCAAAGGTCCGATTAAATGAAACTAAAGTTCGGATTAAAGGTACGAAAACTGAACAGCTCTTTTTCGATTGTTAAAGAAGATCTCGTTATACGATCGAGGTAGTTCGTTAGTTTGAAGATCGCGATAAAAAGAGAACGAGAAGGTCAGCCAGGTTTTATCGAATTCCGTATCGACATCCCCCATTGGGATCTCTCAATAGTGGTTGTCTGGATGGGTGGTGGTCGAACGGGTGCTTCAAGAGAAGCCGTAATTAGATCGTTGGAAATGGAGAGGAACGTGAGAAAGAAAGAGGAAGAGAGATGATGAAAGAGAGAAAGAGAGAGGCTGGCTCACAATTCTTTCTACTTTGTACAAGTTCGTTAGTTAAGTATATACACACACACACACATACACACACACACATATATATATATATATATAAGTATCATTTTTTATTCGTTTGATCTTCTTTAGAGTAGCACTTTCTCAAACGGAAGAATCGAGGGAAACGCGATCATGCGATTTTCTACTATGAGATTCGGCATGTAACGAATTTTATCTTTTTCTTTTCTCTCTCTCTCTCTCTCTCTTTCTCTTTCTCTTTTTCTCTTTCTTTCGATTTAAAACCTATCGAACAATTTAATCGAATAAAACCTAAGTGAAAAAGAAAAAAGAGAAGGGAAAGACTTTTGAAGAATTTCTTTCTACGTTTTACCAATAACGTATTATCCTTTATCCTATATCATCTTACGTTCCAATCGGTTAGAAACTTTGTGCACTGTCAATGAAAAGAATAAGAATAAGAAGAAGAAGAAGAAGAAGAAAAAATGAAAAATGAGAAAAATAATCGAGACAGGCAGCTGCTAGCGATCATAGATAATCACCGAACGCAAGCCTACAGACAGGATCATAAATTCTACGGGCAATGCAATGATATTTCTCATGGCAGGGTTGCGTTATCGAGGATGAGGAGAGGATATAGGGTTGTAGGGATACCTTACCAAATGTCCTCGATCGATTTCCCTTAATTAACCCGATCCTATGACACTCTCTCTCTCTCTCTCTCTCTCTCTCTCTTATACGCATATATAGTTAGAACGGAAGGGACTACCGATCGTATTCCTCGGAATATTCTCTATGTGTGTACGAGCCGTAATGTTGGCGCGTGTCCCATTAGTCGCGTCGTATAATTTGTCGATGTGGAAATTAGCGGGACGCGTTCCGATATCGGCACGTCCCTACAACACGCCAAAAGGGCCACACGAGTTCGCCCTTTCGCCGTTAACGAGCACGAAATCGGCCGTATCCTCGTCGAGCTACTACTGCTGATGCTATTGGTGCTGCTGCTATTGCTGCTGCTGCTGCTGTTGCTGCTGCTGCTGCTGCTGCTGCTGCTGCTGCTGCTGCTGCTACTGCTGCTGCTGCTGCTGCTGCTGCTGCTCTACGATGAATTCGCGAACGCTCGTAAATATTGGCCCGCTTGCGATTTTCCTGCGTACGCTCGTTCTGTTCGCGAACCATCAATCGCGTGTACGTGCAAGCCGTCCTGTTCTTGCAACACAGCCGCACGATTTACGATTTGAGTCAATTCGTTCGACGTTTGAACAATGATTTTACCATCGGATCTCTTCTCTAACAAATTCGGATGTATTTTTTGTTAATATTTTTCCCCCTTTTTCGACTTTTTATATCCCCCTTCCATCAAATTAATTTTAACAGTTTATAAATCTAATTTGTATTTCTATGTCTTGCAAAAAAAAAAAAATATTTCATTGTTCTAATAATAGAATTTTTCTATTTGTAAAATAATGAAACTATTATTATATTAAATGAAAAAATATACTTTTTCTTATATTATATATAATGTATAACTCTTACACTTAATATAACTATACATACAGCAAATATTAATCTTCGAATATGAAATAACAATTAAGTTCGTTATTTCATGTGAAAATAAAATAAAAAATGCGAACGTATATAATTTTAAAGTTACATAAATTTATGAAGAATTTACTGTTAAATTTAATTTCTATTCGTTCGACAACTATTTTTTTGAATTAACAAATATTGATTCAAATTAATAAAAATTGATTAACACGATGATCACCCATGATCATCAATTTACAATTTACAATTTACAAAATTTACAAATTAATTATTATAAATCGAATATGCTAACGGATCAAAAATTTTAAATAATATAAATATATAACTAAATAATAATTTAAAATGAAAAATGTGCTATCTAAAAAATAATTGTTATTGATTATTTTTATTTCTCCAACGAGTAAAACAAAATGAGATTATAGATAAACAAAATATTTATATGTGCATTTACAAATATATGTACATATAAATTATTATATCAAATATTAATAACAAGTTCACACGTATATATTCCTTTGATTTTAAAGTAAACGAACATAATATTCTACAAACATTTCAATTTTGTGAAAAAAAATTAACTAAAAACATAATAAGCATTGTAATCATTACACTATAGATATCGTGTAATATTTTGCAACTTTCGTAAAAAAAAAAAAATTTAGAGTTTTTAATTGACTTAACGGATTGTCAAGAGTAATTAAAAACAATGTAGTAATTGGTGAATATCAGTGAAATAAACACATTATTGATATGAGAATCTAATCCCATTTAATTATAAGACACAATAATTTATCATTATCAGCTTATTGAATAATAATGAAAATTCTATCGCGGTAGTTAAAAAAAAAATACCGTGGCAATTACATTAATTAACGTGTTAATCGTATTGACAGGTGTAATTTTACCTTCACGGTTAATTTGAATAAGTGGACAGATTAATCGATCCGTATCTAAATTAATGAAAACCGAGCTAAATGTGTTCACTCTCTCTTTCTCTCTCTCTCTCTTTCTCTTTAGTACGATACCATCCTTATCTCTAATTAATTTTGTTAATCGATTTTTCAATGAGTATCGAGAGCACGTCGTAAGTAATCTATAGTATCGACGTTCTTATAAGAAGTGTAATAAACGTGATAACAGGCGAGCTAGCGTTAATAAAAACGGATTTAGTTCTCTTCTTGCAGGAAGAAAAGGTTTCGTTACGAGTGCGATGTTGTAATTATTATAGAAGAGATTAAAGGTTAGCGATTATCGTAAAATCTTTCTCTTCCATTTATGTTCGAAACTTTATGAGATCTTTTTTTGTATACCTAAATTCTTTTTTGAAATATTAAAAAAGATTAATGTTTCTTTATACTTAATTAATATATATTTCTTCTTTTTCTCTTCCTTTTTTTTTTTCTTTTTATTTTATTTTTACATAGGTATACTTACATTTCCTTTATACAATTACAAATTTTTTTAGCATATTGATCATGATGATAAAACCTTTTTTTCAATCAAATATATTACGATCGTAAGTTTATTGAAATTTTATATAATATAAAGATTGATCTTTTTATTTACGTTTAAATATATTTCTATTCGACATTTCGTAATCTTAGTTAGGTAAATAATTATAATTTCGAGATAATCTTTCGAACGTTAACTATGTAGATACATATATACTTTACGTTAATATCCATTTCGGTTAACTAATTAATTTTGCATATACAGACTGTAAATATTAATCTACAGTTGGAGCAACGAGTCAAAGGATGGCAGGAGACGAGGAAAAGAGACGACAAAAAGAGAGAGAGAGAGAGAGAGAAAGAGAGAGAGAGAGAGAGAGAGAGAGAGATAGAGAGAGAAATAGAGGGTGGACATTAACGAGGTCGAAATTGGTGAATTCGCGAGGACCTATTCCACCCCCTGCCGCTTCACCTCTCACAAATACGACACCCTCGTCCGACGACTATCGAATAGGGGTTGGGTAACGGGAGGAGGACTCGCGGAACGTAGGTAGGTAGATAGGTAGGATCAAGCGAAGCGTGTACACGCTCACGTTCGTTTTCTCCCCTCCGTACCTGCGATTTATTAATTCACGCTGCCTGACGATGATTCATCGTATCTGTAAACGCCTGCGTTGTTGCTGCTTGTGCTCTGCAGCGACAGCAACACCAGCCCCAGCACCAGCACCAATACCATTACCAGCACTAACACTAACGCCAATATTAGCACCAGCACCAACAACGCAACGTTTTCGTACGTGGTCCTCGTACAGATTGGCCCTATACTATATCATCCATTAGAATAATAATTAATGGCGCTAGCTGACGAGTAATACCGCATAGCATCGATAATGCGATGCATTATTCTTCTCGTTAAATCGTCTCGATTTATCGATGTCTACATCGATGAAATTCCATATCGTATTTTCGTTTTATCGAATTTACGACCTTTTCAGTTACGTTCCTTTCTTGTTTAGGAAATCATTGTCGTGTAATTTATTCATGGCATTGATGACAACGATGATGATGATGATGATGATGATCATGATAATAACGGTGACAATTTTAGGGTGATAACCCAACGTTACAAGGGACGATACTATACGATATTTAACACTTCAACGATGGCCCTGAATCTATTGATAATAAATGATATATCGGCTAATGAAAATGCTATCTCTCTCCCTCTTTTTCACTCACTCTCCCTCTCTCTCTCTCTCTTTCTCTTTTTCTCTCTATATCATGATTTATCGTCGTGAGACCGTGTGAATTTATAGCCCGTTTACGTTCACCAGATTTCTGTCAAATGCAAACCGCGTAATACCGAATCATCTCACTTACTCTCTCTCTCTCTCTCTCTCTTTCTCTCTCTCTCTCTCCATCTCTCTCTATCTCTTCGAACTGTCCCTTCAATTACTAGGATAACAACGTCGATCATCTATCACCGTTCTAGTACTCGTCAGAAATCTCCTGTTAATATCGACGAGCAAATTTCTCGTGTCTTTCGCGTAACTTTCCGTTTAAAGATAAGAGTGAAAGGAAGAGAAAGAGAGAGATGATCATTCGAGAACTCGTTTTTCAATGTATGACGAGATAACGCCTTTTAGATTATCACTTGTGCGTTTATCTTATGTCAGGGGAAGTGTCTAATGGACCGGGGAAAAGCCGAAAACGTCCGGTCCGATTTGATTCAAACTCGTCGATATTCTCTCGACGGCTACTACAGCTTCTTATCAGAAGTCAAGGACAAGCTATCCTCGTGCATTCTTTTCAATTTCTCTTATCGTGACAAGTCATAATCGTCCTGATAATAATTTTCTTTATATCTATCTATATATATATAGATATATATATATATATATATATATATATATATATATATATATAAAGAGATTTATATATGTAAGAAAGATATTTATATCATATATATATATATATAGGTCAATAAGTATAATCTATATATCTTTTTTGTTTCCTAGAAAAGTAGGATCTGGAATTGAGTTATGTTTCTTTATTCTCCCATCCTCTCTCTTTCTCTCTCTCTTCCTCTCTCTTTCTATCTTTCTCTCTATCTCTTTTCTTCTTTCTTTGTTTGTTTTTTGACATGTATATACATATATATATATATATATATATATATATATATATATATATACAAAAAAATGAAAGTAGTTCTCAATACTTAGCTCGAAGATAATCGTCGAGTTTCAAAACATGATTTTCCATATTTCGATAATCCTAATGTTTTTCCCTTATCTGCTTTTCCGAGTGGGATAAAAAAAAAAAAACAAAAAAAAAAAAAACATAAAAATATACATACATACATAGAATACCTAATGGTTTTCGCGTTGCAAGAACTTATCTTTACGATAAGGCGTATACACGAGACTTTCCTCGAACAAACGTCGAAGTTACGATCGCGGTATAACCGCAGGATCGTGGCGAAGAGCCAATCAGAATGCCGGAAGTGGTTCAATCTCCGAATCGATCTGGGAAGACTTCTTTTCCATTTCCAGGACATTTGCAAGAGTCCATGAATAGTGAAAAGAGAGAAAGATATATATATATATATATACACATATATATATACGCCTATATATATATATATATATATATATATATATATATATATATATATATATATAATGCAACACATTGAGAAAAAAGAGAAAAAGAGAGTAAGAGAGGAAGAGAGAATGAAACGAACGGAGTGACGGAAAGCACTTTGCAGAATAAAACGGACAAGAAGAGGTACTTCCGGTTAGTCGGATGAATCCATTCTAGTTCTTTCTATCTCGAAAAAACCTGTCGATACTTTGACAAAGATAGAGAGAGAGAGAGAGAGAGAGAGAGAGAGAGAGAGAGAGAGAGAGAGAGAGAGAGAGAGAGAGAGAGAGAGAGAGAGAAAGACAGACACAGAGAGAATGAAAGATCTTAGTAACTTCGATTCAATCTCCTTTAAATTTTGCTTCCCAGAAAATCTCTCTCTCTCTCTCTTTCTCTCTTTCAATGACCCTTTTTTTTTTAATTATTTTCTCTCATCGTTTATTTATTTTCATTGATTTTTAAAAAATTCAATTTGACAAATTTTCAGACAATTTCTCACCGCGTAAAAGTGCAGACTGCACTTTTAACCTTCTATTCGACGATAATGTCATTGTACTTGCGTATAATAGAGATGCGAAATATGGGTATAAGAGAGAGAGAGAGAAAGAGAAAGAGAGAGAAAGAGAGAGAGAGAGAGAGAGAGAGAGAGAGAGAGAGAGATAGGTATATGGTGTGCGTGTGTCGTATTGATTCGAATGGAGAAGCCTCTCGCATCGCAACGCGAACCTCGATCGCGTCGGATTAAACGCTTGCGTATGCTACTAACGTAACCTCTCAATTTTTTTTTCTCTCTTTTTTATTTTCTTTTCCTCCCTCTCCTCTTTCTATTATTCGTTTCGTCCTGTCCTTTCTTCTCGTCATTTTTTTCAACCCATACCACTAAAATAAATACATATGCGTTTAACATTTAAATAGATCTAACTTTGGAGAATTGTAATATATGAATTGCAATTTTAATTAACATATTTATAATTCAATAGGAAACATACGTAAATATAGAAATTTAAAAACAAATTTCAATGATTTTTTTTCTTTATTAATTTTCTAATCAATCGTACGACAAGCATAAATTTTTTTTTTTTTTTCATTATTCTCACGCGTTAATATTTATTTAATGGCTCGTACAATATTTTTTGTTTATCTTAAAATTTTTTGTAAAAAAAAAAAAAAAAAGAGAAAAAAAAACAGGAAAAGAAAAGAAAAGAAATAGTTCCTTCGTTAAATGATTAACGTTTTTTTCTTCGTTTTTCTTTCTTGTTTTTTTCTCCTTTTTTTTTTTTTTTTTTTTTTTTTTATAAAGCAACAACGATCATACGTTAATAATATTGAAAAGATAAATTCAATCGAACAAAATTGTTTTACGAAATTAATTGGTTTATATCTGTTGATAAATATATATATATATATTTTTTTTTGTTTTTGTTATATAATAATCCTAATACCGAATAGACAAAAAATGAATCGTAAAGTTATTAAAAATTAATCATGTTCTTTTACTTTCTCATTCGATCAGTCTTCACAAAAAAATTTATGATATTATTTTCTCGAGGTAGATATTTTCCATGGACATTTCCTTTTCGTAAATTATTACAGAAAGTACGAGAGATTTTCGAAGAAAATTTCTCAATTGAATAACACGTTAGAAAGATTGAGAGGTCATGAGAATTATATATCGTACGGAACTAATTCGTCGTTTAGAAACACGCGAGAGGCATGAACGTACTTTAATAATAAGACGCCTCGTGTTCTAATAACGAGATAAAAGATACACAGACTGCCACACACACACACACACACACACATAGACAAGCATGCGCGCCTATACACAAGTATATATAAACACTTATTATTTAAAAAGACAAGAAATGGAGATAGAGAAAACGAATTAAGCTAATCGTATGGACTTGTTTCATCGAAAAGCAACCTCGAGAAACAAAGAAATCAAAAGGAAAAAAAGAGGAAGGAAAAGTAAAAAAGAATAAAAAAAATGTTGTTCTCCAAGTGAAGTTGTTAACGAACAAAACGATTGTTGTTTTTCCAATAGCGATAATGGCATCGCGGTCGAGTCAACAATGATTCATTGTAAGACAGCTCGAGTCCGACTTTGTTCGATATTATGAGTCAAGAAGAAAGATCCGGGAAGAGAGGAAAAAGTCATAGAGAAGGATAGAAAGAACGTTGCTCGATCGTGAGGAAAGCTTTTTAGGGTTTATGTCGTTGGATGAAAAGCTTGAACGTGGTGCCGTTACGTTCTCTCTCTCTCTCTCTCTCTCTCTCTCTCTCTTTCCATCACTTTTTCTTTATCTATCAATCTATCTATCTATCTCCATCTCGCACTTGAAGCTATTCGTTCGTCTCTTATCCTCAGGTGAGAACTCGACCTAATCCCAAGGGATAAGTCCTCCTCACGTCTGAGTAGCCTCTCCACGATGTCACACAACGTTCAACTTCCTGACTCTGATGCGAGCCGATGCCAATCTCCCACGTCCGTTCGAAATCGAGCATCGAACGAACTCTTCGACTTTTTTATAGTCTCTTTCTTTTTCTCTCTGCCTCTCTCTCTCTTTTTTTCTTCTTCTTTCTCATTCTTTCTCTATTTTTCTTTCTTCTTTTTGAATGATCTACGATCGTGTTTTCCCAAAAGAAATCTTTTACCATTCTTCATTTTATCCTCTCCTTTCCTTTTTCTACGGTCGTAGCTCGTTAAAAGTTCCACCTTGTTAAACTTGACATCACGTCTCACGTCTCACGCGAGAAAAGATTTTGCGTTGGTTATGATCGCGAAAGCGTCTTGCTTACTATGTTACCTATTTCAACCGCGATATCAATTGTAAGACTTTTGAAACAAATTTCGGGAAAATACGAGAAGACAATGGCGCAATACGAGAAGAATTTATACGCTACGTACGTATGTATATACGTATGTGTAGAGTACTTATGCGTACTATGCATTATTCAAACGTCAGACTTCTCGAACGTCGAAACGCGTCACCGTAGAATTTATTTATTCGAAACGCCATGAAATTTCTAGTCGTTTCTCGTGGATAGAAAATTTCTTACGGTAGAAAATGAATTGTCGCGAATAAATGTAAATGTTCTTAAAACGAAGAGGAAAGGACTATTTATTCAGATAAAATTCATTAACTATAATATTAATTATTCGTTAACGTTTCACTTATTTCGCTTTTGTACGTTCATATTTCTTTCTTTTTTCTTTTTTATATTCGAAACACATAATTATTAATTAAATTTGTAATTTTATTCCTGACAAATCTACATTCCCTTTAGAGTTTTATACGCCATTCGTAAAATCAATATAATCCTGTATAACTAAATTTTTTGTCGCGTTAGCAAAAAAAAAAGAAAAAAAAAAAAAAAAAAAAAAAAAGAAGAAAAAAAAACATTATATTGCATTAAAGTTATAATATTACGATATACTATATTAAATATAAATTTATGTTTAAAAACATAACTAACTTCGGCCATGAAGTAATAATAAAACTTGTTTAATATATGCATTATAAATTCATTGTTACTCATAACACTCGTGTAATTATATTATAACAAATATAATTTATAATTATAAGAATGTAAAAGTATAAAACTTTGCATATGGATTAGCTATTAAAAAGTGTATTTATGTTGATGAAATAGAAGAAAATTTTTTAAGATACAATTAAATGTATGTAATTTCATAGTTAACGTGGAATTAGAAAAGGAAAATGTTTGTTATACTTAACGTATAATTTTTATTTCATTTTAAAAAGAAAGTACGAAGGAAAATCACGGTAAAGTCATACATGACTTGAATTGTCGACCGTAACAAGCTAGCTGGATGGTAGTGATCATAACGGTTGAGACGTGTCAGAGGTTGAAAGGCTATCTTTCGTTCGTTCGGTGAGTAAACAGAAGGAAAAGCGCGAGAGAAGAAACGAGAGATCTCGAAAGCGACGACCGACAACGCGAGAACCGATTCGCGGACGTTTAACTCCCTTCGCGATTTCGAGTTCAGTGCCGTATCGAGGTCGTTCGCAATTCTTGTGAGAGGAATTAGTTCTCTCTAACGTTTCATAGCGCTTATTATGAACGTAAATATATACAGATAAACGATAAGAAATACTTTACGAGAACGATTTTCATACGATATTATTTCAAATAATCCAAGAGAATTTGTATAATACGTTATTTATAGAAAATGATTTTGATAAAATACAATATCAAATCAGGATATTTTTGTTATGATAATGAAGATGAAAACAAATAATATTTGTCCGTGATTTTTCTATTAATTTTTAATTATTTTTTATTATCATTTTCAATTGAAATTTTATAGAAACGATTAAATAAAATATACAAATATATATATATATATATATTTAATTTGTTAAATTATTAAAAGTCTTGAGAACATAAATTTTTTATTTTTATTTTTCGATATTCATAACAATAATAATAATAATAATAATAATAATAATAATAATAATAATAATAATAATAATAATAATAATAATAATAATATTGTATGTATCCACATAATCAAACACTTTCTGTTTCGTACATACTTTACACTCGAAACAGATAGCAGTTCATTATATATTTAAAGAATTAAATTTATAGAGTTTAATAAATCACAAAAATATGTTTATTTATCTTAAACTTAAAGGAAAAAAAAAAAAAAAACAAAAAGAAACAAAAAGAAATATTACTTCTATCCTTAAGGGATTAAATTTAGGTTAGAGAATTAAAATTAGATTAGGAAAATATTAAGAAAAAATTTCAATTCTTCGATTTTTTTGGATTCATTAATTTATCTTTAATTTCTCGTCATCATCGTAAACATTTTTATATTTTAATAAATTTCAGAATAAATTTCATACATCGATTATTAATCCATTGAACAATTATTTCCGATTAATGGATTAAGATCAATATCAAAAATATTAGGGAATTATTTAGAATGTAATCGATCATTACTTTTACAATGAAAATTCTTCTCAATTATTTTTTCGCGAATAAAAATCGATTGCATATTTTAAAAAAACAAAGTGAGAGAAAGAAAGCGAGAGAGAGAGAGAGAGAGAGAGATGACTAAGATCGTGGGGATAAAATTTTCAAAAGAAAATTGTGGAACGGGGAAACAACGAAGGCATTTCTTTTTCCTAACAGGAAAAACGTCGTTCGCAAGCTTCGCGTAACGTATCGGGACGTAGGGTAATAACTCAAAATAGAAAGGCGGGCATGCGGCTCTCCGTTCTTCGAGTAGAGAAATTTAATCTCGCGGATCGCTAGATTCTTATTTAGTTGAAAGAGAGGGAGAGAGAGAGAGAGAGAGAGAGAGAGATATAGAGGAAGAAAAAAGAGAGAGAGATAATACGTTCCTGACGTTACGTCGAATATATATAGGGCTCTTGGCCCTTTCACCGATCCAACCACTCCTTCCTCGTTGTTCTTTCTCTCGACGAAAGAAACGAATGTTCGCCATATTGCGGTTTAGGTTAACGTTACCGTATACAGTCTCGGTACATCAATCCTCCGCGAAATTTATTGTCGCGATCTTTCACCACGTTGAAAACGAGAAGAAAACGAGGGAGGATAAGGGGATGATTTCTAACGGCTATCGGTCGATTTAACAACTTTGTTACCCAACGCTAACGTGTCTGGAAAATAATGGATGAATCATGGATAAATATATATATATATATATATATATATATTGTTACTTGTTACAACTATTTTAATCTTGGCCTTTTTTTTCTTCCTTTTTTTCTTTTTTTTCTTTCGTTTTCTTGTAAAATTAGATACGTTCGAAAAAAAGAAAAAAAGAGGGAGAAAGAAAGAAAAAGAAAATACGAAACGAAAACATGATAATGGTATACGAAATCGTATTTTTAATTTTATATATATATATATATATATATATATATATATATATAAAATAGGAGAAAGAAAAAAAGAAAAAATATTCTACACCCTATACGAAGAAACGTCGTCGTCATCGTTTTAAACAATTCGCAATATATGTATTATTTCGTTATTTTCGTATGAAATTACAAACGAACGATTAGAACAATTATTATCCTTGGAATAGATAAGAATGATTGTAAGGAGGGCGAGAGAACATTATATATATATTACATATGTATACGTATGTATATATGTATATATCTCCTTCTCGCTTTTCCTCGACAAATCCACTTATTTGCGAGAGAGCGGTTTTAAGACGGATTTAGAAAGCTTTGATACAGCTTCGGTTTATACGCCTCCAAAGCGGCACGGTTTCACGCCGGTGGAGCTTCTGTCCGCTTTGTAAATCGCGGAATTAACGGGACATAGCAATGAGAACTATGAATATGTGTATCTATGACGAACCATAGGAAAGAATAGAATAATCGAAATTATTTTTTTGCCAATAAAGGAAGAGAAACATTGAAGAATTTTCATATCATTCAATGGCAAAATGACGTTCCGTTGTATCGAGGAAAGAAAAGAAAATAAAGAGAAAAGATAGAGAGAATAGTGAGAGTGAGAGAAAAGTGACGTGTTTATGTAAGTATGTATAAACAAGTCCGTATAAATAAGAAGGAAGAAGGTATAGTTGTGAGTGGTTGGGAAGAATAGAAACGTACAGAGTCAACCTCGTTTCATTTAGTTTCGTCCACGTCGTTCCATTTCCTTTACTCGCAGTGAGTTTTGTTCCTCTCGCGGCTTTTCTAACTTTCGCCTTTCTTTTTTCTTTCCTATTTGTCTTTTCCTTTTCTGTTTACAGCCACCCACTACTACTACCACCTTTCTTTATCTGTTCTGTTTCTTCTCGACGTTGCCACTACGGCTTTTATAGCTTGGCCACATGGTCGGTTTCAATTGAACAAGGAGCACTATGTGGGTCGAAAGTTTTTTTTTATTTCTCTCTATCTCCCTTCCTCTCACTCTCTCTCTCTCTTTCTCACTCTCTCTCTCTCTCTCTTTTCTTTATTACGAATGATATTAACAAGTATTAATATTTACTAGAAAATTGTTTTTGACTTAATCAATGAAGAAAGTCTGTGTTCGTATGTGTAAAAGAGAAAGAGAGAGAGAGAGAGAGAGAGAGAGAGAGAGAGAGATGAATAGATAGAGAACATTTTTATACGATAGAAAGCTAATTTGTCCTTGCACGGTTGTAACAAGATCACTTCGATAAGCCTATAAGATAAAAGACAAGATACTAAGTATATAAGAGAAAAAGAGAGAGAAAGAAAGAGAGAGAGAGAGAGAGAGAGAGAGAGAAAGAGAAAAAAGAGATAGCGGCAAGGAAATCTCTTTCCATCGAGAGGGAATCCACTGAAACCTCCATCAAACGAGCGCACAAAGAGGTTTCAAGGGATTTTGCAGAAGTGTAATTATGTCTTAATTGTACTCTATTAGGATACACCAGGGATGGCTTCTCTACCGCCTCTGGAAAGGTGTTCCCTGATTTCAAGTCCACCAACAACGAAAAAGGATACTATGAGAAGGTAGAAGAGGTTTAAGAGAGAGAGAGAGAGAGAGAGAGAGAGAAAGCGAGATAGAAAGGCTTTACTGGCTTTCGTGGCAACAACCGAGATGGCACGGAGGAAAATGAAATTTCCCTCTTTGATCTCGCGTTAAAGTGCATCTTTCGCTGTCCCAAAGGAGACACGCGCGTGCGAAAATCGAATTTCGAGGGCGCGATTAAACGTTCACCCTTCCATTCCCCTGCCTACCCCCTCCACCCCCATCCCCCTCTCTCTATCTCCTCTCACCCAATTTTTCATCTCTCTATCTCTCTCTCTGTCTCTCTGTCATTTTCTTCCTTCCGATCGAATCTTCTTGAACACTTCCCATCGTTCTAGTTTTCCTCTTCTACATTTCTCCTCGCTCCCCCCTTCCTCCCTCTCTCCTTCTTACCCC
>NC_140811.1:17080000-17122500 GCF_050613455.1 Vespa mandarinia
ACGCTCATTCCCGTTTGTCGGATTTTTGAACGCGTATTATCTCTCAGTAAGCGCGATATACCATTTATATCGTGAGTGTGCCTACGTCTGTATATGTCTACCTCTATATGCATAAATCCTCTGATAGTAAGAGGAGAATAACACACAGGGAAATATTTTCGAGTCAAATAGCCGTCGTTTCGCACCCACTTCACAATTTTATTTGACATATGTATGTATGTATACGTATAAGCAGATTTAGTTTTGAACGTTACGACGTTTGCCCAATCCGATGATATTATTACATGTATATCCCCGATAAATTTTCATTAATCGATTAAGTCATTAATCATTTCGTAATGCTCGTAAATGTAATCGTCCATCGTACGATTTACATATAACGATGAATCTTTTTGATTATTAACCATCTAAATGATTACACCCTCATTCTAATTCCATCCGAAAGAGAGAGTGTGAGAAAGAGAAAGAGAGAGAGAGAGAGAGAGAATACGAATATTGTAGAGAAAAGCGGCTTAAAAAAGGATTTCCGATCACTTTGTATACGAAATGTTTGAAACGTCAAAAAAAAAAAAAAAAAAGAAAAGGAAGAAAAAAAGGAAAAAAAAAGAAAGGAAAAAAGAAAAAACAAAGAAAGAAACAAGAAAGAATGAAAGATAGTACGATAACACTAAAGACAAAAGACTCGTTGCACTCTATTTATAATCCTCTTCGTTTTATCCTCTCGAAAAGAAGCTGCCTCTGCTACTTGACGAAGGTCGAGTGAGATCGTACGAATGAAAAGAATGAAGGCTGCCTCTCGCGTTACGATCTCGTAACAATTTGGAAAGAATGGAGATTCTACCTTTCTATCCCTCTCCCTCCACCCTACCCCTTATCACTGAAAGAAAAAGAAAATAAAGCAAACAAAATAATAAAACTTTATATTATATCGTGTATATGTAAAGGAAGGGAAAAAGGAAATTATATATATATATATATATATATATATATATATATATATATATATGTATAATGATATTATAACAAAGTTTTAACGACAGATAAGTGAATAAACAAAAGATTTGGAAAAATCAATCGTTCGAATGAACCAAATTATTCAGCTGACTCTTACAAAAAATTACGGTTTTTGCTCGTTAGCAAACTCCGTTCCGTGCTTCGACGGCGGCACGTCGATTGCTACCGTGGCAATTTTCTCAGGCTGAATGCCAAAAATTCCACTGGTCCCATTAAAGAAATCCAGAGAAAAAAGCAGGGATGGGTGTGTGAGAGAGAGAAGGGGGAGAGATGGAGGGAGAGAGGGAGAGGGGGTGCATGTAAAAAGAATACGACTGAAAGCTCTAAAAGTTGACCTTTAATAACTTTAAACGAGTAGAAGGTAATTCGCGATTACTTTTTTTTTTAACTTTAATCGGACTTTTTTTTTATTTCATTCAAACAGACAAATATATAAAGAGAAATAGAGAGAGAGAGAGAGAGAGAGAAGTTATAGAGAAAAGATTCGTGTATGTAATGTCCGAGAACAAATTTGAAGGGAACTACCCTCTGGCGAATAAATCAAGAAAAAGAGATAGAAAATGCTTTCAGGGAAGAAGCAGTTACGGTAAAAATCGTTCTTTTTACAGGAACCAAGTAGTAATTTCGCGAAAAGTTCTTGCCTCGAGTGCTCGTAGATAGAGAAGTCAGTCGCGTTGATAATTACGCTCGCCTGTGATGACCGACAAAAGTCGATGAAACGAAGAAAAGAGAGAAAGGAAAGAAGGAAGGAAGGAAGGAAGGAAGGAAGGAAGGAAGGAAGAAAGGAAAGAAGAAAGAAAAGAAAGAAAGACAAGAAAAGATGAAGAAAAAGTAGACGTAGACGAAGAAACTTACTCGTGTAAGGGGAGAGAAGCTTCGCGTAGAATCATTCACGAAGAAAATCTCGAGGACATTTCTTCTTTTTTTATTTTCTATCTCACTTTCTCTCTCTCTCTCTCTCTCTCTCTCTCTATCTCTCTCTTTCAGTCATACACTCTTCAGTATCCTTCTCTTTTTATTGGTCTTCACGTTGAAGGTAAAGGGACGACTCGAGTACCATACGAATAACATTGTAATCCTCTGGAAAGGAAACGCGTTTCCCTCGAGTATCTACGTGTTACACACTCCGCCAAGTATTCCAAACGATCATTAGTTACAAAAGAATGGAAGTCCTCGTGGATAAAAGGATATACGTATACGCATATGTATACGTACGAAGGGGTAAGTGTAAGTCGTAGGATATGAACGAACCAGACGAAAGTAACTACCAAAAGAAAGAGAGAGAGAGAGAGAGAGAGAGAGAGAGAGAGAGAGATGGATATTCTTGATGAAAAAGATTAATGACTACGACTAATAATAAATCTTTATGAAATCCTACCGATTGTTCCCTTTTTTCTTTTTTTATAACATCTATTATTACCACATTCCCATCAGAAAATGTAATAATTTACTTAAACTGTAAAATGATCGTCGTTATTTTATCTATCCCTTAAAAAAAATTAAACTATAGGAAAACTATTAACAATAATGAGATAGAACTAAGAGAGAGAGAGAGAGAGAGAGAGAGAGAGAAAACAAAAAGGAACAAGAGGGATAAAGATGAACGTAAATGTATAAAAGCAGTTGACCGAGTCAGGTTCACATCAGTACCGAGGTGGGTGTACATCAGTACCGAGACGTTATTCGATGGCTTTTGATCTCGATCTAAATTGCTGAAACTTGCATTCGAGTTGGAGAAGCGGAGGAAAACAGAAATGGTTGGTTAAAGAGAGAGAGAGAGAGAGAGAGAGAGAGAGAGAGAGAATGACTAAATTCGCTTTTGCAAGCCCGTATTTCGAAGCAAATTAGCAAATGATGGCCCAGCACGGGCCCATCGTTCGGCCCTAAACGATTTGGTATAGTTGTGTTAGTAGCACTTGTCTCTCACTTTCTCTCTCTCTCTCTCTCTCTCTCTCTCTCTCTCTCTCTCTCTCTCTCTCTCAACACTTTCGGTTAACCGAAGGGAATTCCTTTACCCTCCCATTTCGAGTTACCGTAGAAAACGATTTCTCGACTAGCAAACGGAGAGTTTCGTGAGAGCGATTTTAATATAATCGCAAATCGGAAACTTCCTTGGTCTGTTTTAGGGATAGAAAGGAATAGAGAGATAGGTATCTACGTAAGTCGAATTCGTGTATTTCCAAAGTTTTCAAAGTATCGATACGTTTATCACAAAGGTTTCGTTGTTTTCGTTTCCTCGTTTCTCATGGTTACACTTTGTCCTAGTTTTCCTAGTAAAATCTTTAGATATTCTTTTACAAAAAGAAAATGTCTTAAAATATACGAATATAAATATAAATAAAGATGGATTGAAATAGATAGATCGTAATTCATATTTATCCTTCTTATTTATAAAGTAATTTTTTATTCGTTTTAATATATATCTCTTATGCTTTTAAACTCGCTGTCCAATTGGATGAAATATCTTGATGGACAGAGATAAAATTGAAAAGTATACGAAAGTATCACATGAATCGTATGTCGATTCGAACCAACCAATCGAAGCAATTGCAGCTTTTTCTTTTTTCTTTTTTCTTTTTTCTCTTTCGTCCCTCTTACGATTCCCTGCCAATACTTCAGACGGAAAATACCGAAGGACAAAAAAGAATACGAAAGAGACGCGTTGACGATAATTACTTGAGGTGGATGAAAGGTTCGTTCATCCAAGTCTCCCCCTACTTATTCCTCCCCTTTTTCTTGCATCTTTTTCTCGTAATCCTTAATGTCGAAATCGTCTCGGTTGGAACGATCCTGCGAGGCTTTTGAGAAGCAAAGAAAAAGATAGAAAGAAAGAGAGTATCCTTCCTTACGAAAGGAAGAAGAAACGGCGAGAGTGAGATTATCGAAGAAAAAGAGAAAAAGAAAGACAGAAAGAGAGGGAGAGAAAGAGAGAGAGAGAAAGAGAGAGTAGTGGGAGAACTCGTTCCGTAATGGTCAGTGCTTCTTTCCGACCGACTCTCAGTCCTTGATTGGCCAATTTACCTGTCCCTTTGTTCCCTTCCTATCTTTCTCGTACCTTGTTAGTATAAAGCTTTAACTCCGTTGGACAATTGCATCTGATTTTTCGATCGTTTCTTGCTTTTATATAATATGAAAGAATAAGAGAAGAAGAAGAAAGGGATAGACAGACAGACAGACAGACAGAGAGAGAGAGAGAGAGAGAGAGAGAGAGAGAGAGAAAGAAAGTGAGACAGGTGGTACAAAAAGAAGATATAAAGAGAGGAAAAAAAAATCAAGAAAGAAAAAGCGAAAGAGAGAAAGGAGAAGGTAAGTTGGGAAGGAAGAAATGATGCAGGATAATCGCTTTTACCTTTCGATCGAATGAATTCGAAAGAAATCAGAATTTTCATGTGATTTCGTTGGAGTTAGAGAGATGGAAAATCGGGTTCTCCACAAAAGGAAAGGAGTACTAGAAGGAGGGGAAAAAGAGAAGAAGTAGAAGTAGAAGTAGAAGAAGAAGAAGAAGAAGAAGAAAAAGAGCAATGAGAGTGCTTACCTGCCTTGCAGACATCGATGTCCAGGTCACCGGTAATCGCATGAGAAAATCTCGTGTTTGTAAGCTCCTCGATGGTGAATCTCTTATGACGATGATGTCGATGGTGTTTCGTTTCCTCGAATTCGTATGAATCCTTATCGACAGCCCGACTGTCGACGAGGCATACTGCCGTTAGGCATAAGATCGACAGGATGATCTCCATCGGTAGCCTCATCTCGTGTTGATCGATCGAAATAACGAGACGAAAACGAGGAATTCGATCGACGATTCGGTCATCACAGACCGATCGTACTACCGTTCGAATAAATTCATTTGCCGTTGTTTTCTTCTCGTTCTCTTTTTATCCTTCTCTCTCTCTCTCTCTCTCACTCTCTTTCTTACACTTTCTTTCTTCCTTCTTTGTCTTATAATAACGCTACCTTTATTTTCTATTTTTCTTTTATTATGTATTTCCTCGATTCTTTCTGTTCACATTGACGGTCCAACCACGTTCCAATCTTTCGCTTATCTTTTCTCTCCCTCTCTCTCACTCTCTCTTTCTCTCTGTCTCTCTTTCTCTTGGCAGTGGCGGGAAAAGTGGTCGAATTCAAAACCATCGGCCACGTTTCCGTTAAACTAATTTTCCCGGATTGTTTTCAGATCCACCAATGGAAAATCAATTATCGATACTTTTCTCATCAAAAATAATATCTTTCTTATCGATCTTTAAAAAAAGAAAATCGTATAATTCTCTTATATCATTCAAATTACGCGCGAATTTTATCGCGTCGACGTTAAACAAGATTCTTCGTATTTCTTATTAAGGAATTAATGAAGAAAAAACAAAAAAAAAAAACAAGAAAAAGAAAAAACAAAAAAAAGGAGAAAAAGAAAGAAAAAGTAGAACAGAAACACGAGTTCGAAATACGAGTTCTGTGAAGAAATGTATGGTAAAAGGAAAAAAAAAAAACAAGAACCTACCACTTATACTACTTTCCTCCTTTTTTTTTACTATCGGACTACCAATATCACTTTTAGTGGAACAAAATCAAACCATAGAGAGAGAGAGAGAGAGAGAAAGAAAAAGGATAAAAGAAAAAAAGAAAAGAAAGAGGAAAAAGGAATAATAAAAATGAAATGAGAAGGAAAGAATGACAGAGTGAACGATAAGTCACGCGAGAAATCTCGTAGGTCGGGCCCGTTCGTCGGTCAAAGTTCGATTAAGCGCGAGAGACTTGAGACAACGAGAGAATAATGTTGTCGATGTTGTTCGTTCAAAACTAACCGAATACAATCAATCGCCGGCGGATCGTCCTTGCGTGGAGAACGTGGAGAACAGACTGATCGTCCCTCGCGGCTGCTGCCTGTGAAACGCGTCGTTCGAAAGCGCGCGCTCGTACTGGCATTAAGTCGAGTGAGACAGAGAGTCAGAGAGAAAGACAGAGACAGAGAGAGAGAAAGAGAGAGAGAGAGAGAGAGAGAGAAAGAGAGATAGATAGAGAGAGAAATAGAGATAGAGAGTGAGCGAGTGAGCGAGTGAGCGAGAGTGTGAGTGAGTAAAAGAGAGAGGAGGGATAGGAAAGAGACGGTAGAGGAGGTAGGAAGAAGAGAAAGAGGAGGAAGAGGAGGAGGTGGAGGAGGAGGAGGAGGATGAGGAGGAGGAAGGGATAGGTAGAGAACCAGAGGGGATGCCAGCGACGATCGTCTCCTCCCTCGCTAACTGCACGGCACGAGGGTGGCCGAGACACTGACCGAGCTTCCGTGCGAGTAGCACAGCCGAGCCTCGAAGAATCCTCATGGCGGGAAGACGCTAGCCAGAGTAAGTAGACCATCGCATGCTCTTTTCATTTCTCTCTTTCTTATATACTTCATAAATTGGTTTAATCTTTCCTACGTTGAAATTCCTGTGTCTCACGGAACGCATCGTTTATCGTTTTTTATTCCTTCCGTTGAATTCAAAGTAAACAGAGATGGAAGGAAGGAGAGAGAGAGAGAGAGAGAGAGAGAGAGAGAGAGAGAGAGAGAGAGAGAGAGAGAGAGAGAGAGAGAGAGAGAGAGAGAGAGTAAGGGATATGATAAAATTGAATTTATCCTTATCTCAAACGTTATTTATTTTAAATATAATATTTCATATGACATTGTCTCAAGTAAACAAGAATGATATTGCCTATGATTGTTTTTATGCCTTTGTAAAGAGAGTTTGTTATTTAAAACGTAATCGATTTAAAAATAAAATTTCTTACGATATTGCACCGAGAAAAAAAGAAAGAATGTTATTTACAAGAAAACCGTACTACCATATGCCCTAAAACGAAAAGGGAAAAGTAATAAGAAAAAAAGAGAGAGAAAGGGAGAGAGAGAGAGAGAGAGAGAGAGAGAGAGAGAGAGAGAGAGAGAGAGAGAAAGAGAATACCTAATTCAGTAACTCGGCAATATCCTTTTACGTAACAACTCGGCTCGTATCTGGCTTTGATCTGAGAAGGGTGAAAGGGCCCGACCACGGGCCAACTCGTGTCGTTCGACTCGATAATTCGAACGCTTCGTTCGTTCCTTCCTTCGTCTAAATGTAGCAGCCCTCCTCTTACAACGGTCTTTCCCCTCCTCCGCCCCCACCCCGCCCCCTCTCTCGCACCACCACTCTCCTTTTGCCTTTCAACGAGCGACGCACACAAACAAAACCGATAAATATTCGACAAGAGACAACGGCTTGTTGTTAGTTTGGCCCTTCGCTCACAGAAACACGTGTTCCGTGTCCCACGCGAGAACGTGTATCGGTCAAGTATCGGATTACTGTCATGGGATCACCCTTTAGGAACCCTGTCAGTCTGTCTGTCGAAGGGTAAGTGCATGTCGACGCTGCCCGGAAACCCTCCGCAAGAATAATCTCTGACGATAGGAGGGAAATACCGAATTCTCTTTTAACGTGTCACATCCGAAAGCACAAGCTCTCTTTTCCCCTTCCTCTACCTTCTGGCAACCTTCCCTGATATACCCTAATGTCGCTTACAAACAAACCGCTCGAACGACCATTGTTTCGACTATTGTTGTCGCTGGTATGTTTCTCTCTCTCTCTCTCTCTCTCTCTCTCTCTCTCTCTCTCTATTTTTCTTCCTCTCTATTTATCTATCTATCTATCTCTCTTGGTCGCTCGATTTCTTTCTTTTTATGTCAATGCTTCAACGAGACTATTCTACACTTTATCATATCTTGTATCGACGTTAGAATAATATCTGATCTCGTTGAGAATTCACCTTAAATACGAAATCTCCTTTCCAATGGGATTTTCTATGATACAAAAGTTTTTATAAACGTAATTGTTTCAATTGAAATCTTTTACGTCGATTGAATTTAAAGCACGATAAAGAAAAAGATAAATTGAAACCGATTGTGGTATACGTATGTAAGATTTTATTAACAGAGAAAAATATTATTTCCGATTGTAATTAATTTAGTTTTTAAAAGTAAGATATAAATGATCCCTATATTCACTTTCGTTCATTAATAAAGAATGATTTTTTTCGATTAAGGTAAACATTTTTTCATCACAATTGGATTTTTTCGAGACAGTCGAAAATTTGTAATATTTTCTCATGCAAATAAACAATATTCATGCAATAATAATATATAGATTTATATATTATTAAAAAAAAAAAAAAAAAAAAAAAAAAAAGAGAGAGAGAAAGAGATTTGTAATATTTGATATCCAATAAATATTATATGTTATGTTATATCATTTTTCTATATTACATATTATTT
Source organism: Vespa mandarinia (assembly GCF_050613455.1). Taxonomy (NCBI): domain Eukaryota; kingdom Metazoa; phylum Arthropoda; class Insecta; order Hymenoptera; family Vespidae; genus Vespa; species Vespa mandarinia. The sequence continues at coordinate 17,088,285 of NC_140811.1, forward strand.
ATTATATTTATATAATTATATCATTGTTTATTTGGTCTATCAAAAAATAATGAATTAGTTATTAACGCTATCTAATACTTTTATATATTTCTTTTCTTTTTCTTTTAAAATCACTTTAGTTGATTCTCGAAAGCTTTTCGATTGGATCGATACGAATCGTACGATATTCGTGGGCTAAATTAAAGGAACCTCAGTGAAATCGTACTCGCGTCGTTAATATTTCATGCGCGTGGAAATATGCAAGGTAGGTAGGTAGGTAGGTAGGTAGGTAGGTAGGTAGGTAGGTAGGTAGGTAGGTAGGTAGATAGGTAGGCAGCAAGCTAGCAAGCTACCAAGTTGGCTGGATCGCTGGGTTTGCAAGTGGAGCACACCGCACAAACGATAAATTCTTATATTCGAGCAACAACCAACAGCAACATCACCACAGCTAGCGGCCGTTTCGAATGGAAATGAAATCGATCGATCGCAAAATTTACCGCGATTATTCGCTTCTCCTCCTTCCCTTCGTGCGTGTATTTTCTCAATTTGTTGCTCGATCGTAGCCGAGCAATGGAAATGAATGAAATGCGTCGACTATGCGCTACAATATATATATATATATATATATATATATATATATATATGTGTGTGTGTGTGTATGTGTATGTGTCTATATAAAACGTATATGTATATATATAATGATACTAAAAGTTCATTGAAAAAAATTTAAACGTTGAATTTTGATCAAACGTAGAAATTTTCATTGTTACTTTGTGTCAAATCCATTATCACAATATTTATTGATCTATTAAACTTCACAATTCATATATATATATATAATCCCTGTTACATATTTTTAATAGCATTTGGTTGGTGTTTCACATTTTTCATATCCAATATGTTCGTTGGCTTAGATCGCGAAATTAAATCCAAGATAAGCTAAATAAAGAAAATTCTTTAGAAAGGGGATGAAGAGGAAGAAAAAAAAGCTGAGAGATTGAAATGAGAAAAAAAGAGAAATATTACGGTAAAAAAAGAAAAAGGAGAAGGAAAAGAGAGAGAGAGAGAGAGAGAGAGAGAAAGAAAGAGAAAGACAGAGAGGGAGAGACAGAGAAAGCAGAAAAACGAACATGCACGAAGCTCTAAGAGAGCCACCAACTAGTAATTAATCAGCATTAACAGGCACTCTTTCGTCTGCATATAATGAAGCCAGTTGGATCGTAGATGTTTTGTTTCGAAACTTCGTAGTTCCGTACGACGAGAATTTTTCGAAATAATCGTTGAAACGAAATCTCTTAAGAAAGAATAACTTCGACGACGACATGAAAGAATTTCTACGATCTTTATACTGTTTTTTATTTTTTTTTTATTTTTTTCTTTTTTTTTCTTCGTTAATTAATTAATCGATTATTAAGTTACACTCGATCACCTATACCATATCATTATTATATTATAATCGTAAGAATAGATAAACTATATAATTGTATACATAGACAAAACACAATCTGTTAAATCCAATTATCCTAATACATCAGATCCCATTACTCCCATCACTCCCATTATTTCTATTACTCCGATTCTCATGATAGAATCTTAAATAATGAATAATTACTAATTCCTAATACAAAATTAATTTATACACCAAGCTTATAATATCTTAATATTAACACTCGCATGTATAAATAAATGTATTCATTTCTCTCTCTCTCTCTCTCTCTCTTTGCATATATATATATATATATATATATATATATCATACAAATTATGTTTCATTTCGAAAATCTTCAATTCCCTTCACGGAATACATGTTACGGTCGTAATACATAAACATGGTTTAATTGAAATATTTCTTATATCGTTCTTTTGAGATATTGTAGGATAATTTTCATGGGAATATATATATATATATATATATATATATATATATATATATATATATAAAATTGAATTGCTAAATTTCTCACAAAGCAACGGCTTGTTTTATAAGACTATGTGAACTCGATAAATTTCCGAGTAGCAATTTAAAAATTGCTTTTTTTCTCTTTCATTCTTTTTCGTATGAGAACGTAAAAAAGTCAAGGACACGGGCGGAGTACACAGTTTCCATTCATCGACGAAGAGGGGGAAGACCTTTAAAACGATCGGAAGGGGATGATAAATGCTTCGTTTTAAAATGTTTGACTACGTTAATTAATATGATGAGTACGATCAAACGCTAACCATGCTCTTTGATAGTACGTACTATGTTCTGAACGTTGATCTCGTTTGTAATCGAACTTTATGGCAAATAAACGAAATGTCGATAATATCTGTCCTTTTATAATAACTATACATAGGGAATATATATATATATATGTATCTCAATATTTCAAAATGTTCAAAGAATATTATTTCCAATATAACGAGAAATAATTGTAAATTTAATTGGAGGTTAAAATTAAAAGGAAAAAAAAAAAAAAAACAAAAAGAAAAAAGAACAAGAAAAGAAAAAAAGAAGAAAGAAAGAAAGAAAGAAAGAAAGAAAGAAAGAAAGAAAGAACTTTTAATCGAAATTAAAAATTATAATCTTTTTTTTTTTAATTATTTCCAAGAAGACGAACATCGGATGGAATAATACTTAGGATACCTCCTATATATCCTATTTATGGTTTTTTTTCTTTTTTCTTTAAGTTTGTTTATTAAAAATATTATAGGATACTTCCAAGTAATTAATGGAAAAAAAGAAGCAAAAAAATAAAAATTGCTGCGAAGTAATGTGGAAGGAGAAAGAAAGATTGAAATTAAATGAAAATCAAAAAATATTGTAAATTGAAAGAAAAAACTTCGACCTTGAGAAAGAAGATTATCCTTATCCTTTTTTATATACTTCATCCTTTTTTGCTCTTTTTTTTCTCTCTCTCTCTCTCTCTCTCTCTCTCTCTTCCTCTTAAAACCATTTTTACCACTCTTCTCGAATACAGAGAATCGTTGAATATGCATGTATTTTTTTTTCTTTTTTTTTTTTTTTTTTTTTATGGCAGTTCAGACGTATCTCTAAGTCAGCAGATATTCCTTTATAATTCTCCTTCATTCTAATATACAGACATATGCGGTACAACGATATTCCATTCGGGAAATCTATAAACGAAGGATTGCTTCGAGAAAATATGCAAGAATCCGTTAGATATACATATGTTAACGCACTGTGCGATATATCAGAGATATTGTATCTCGTAAAGTATTAAATTCGATTAAATTTTCGAGAAAACAAAAAGCTAATTCTTGCTTTGTAATTCAATTATTAATATAAGAGAAACGTTATTCTATCAAATAGTACGAGAATAATTAACGATCGTATAATATTCTCCGTACGTATCGCATTGTTAGATCTGATATAAATTTTTTACAAAGATAAGAAAAATTAATTTAACAATTAAAATTTATCGGCTTTAATATTGACACATTTGTTTTCTCAAATGAATTTAACGTCGAAAAACGATAATTCGTAGTATCAAAATAGAAATCATATTTGTTTGTTCTTTTTTTCTTTTTTTTTCTTTTTTTTAACTTTTTCATAACCTACCTGTCTTTAAGATCACAAATGAGCCAATGATTTGTTCGATTCTTTTCATTTAATCTTCTTCGAACGACGATTTTATATCAATCCATATGCACTGCGTCACGAGAAACTTAAAAAAAAACCGTAAAAATGTAAAAGAAGCGAAGAGTATAGCACGAAAAATAAAAAACAAAAGGGAACAATATACTGTACGTAAATAAGTGGGACATCATCGATTGGCAATGATGCAACAAGGATATGATTTTGAATTTTCCACGATCCCGCGTCACGTGTCCGCGCTATGATTGGTCCGCCGAAAGAGGAGGTATATCTTATTACATCACGGTTCGTACGATCGTTCACGGAGTCACGACGTTTGCTTTAAAAGAAATTACTTTTCGATAATGGCGGTAGCTCCTGGAATATGCGAAGCACCTGGATGTAAAGCAGAGGCGAGCTTACAATGTCCGACATGTTTAAAAATTGGAATACAGGGTTCATACTTTTGTAGTCAAGTAAGAATACATTACGTATATTATAGGTTATGTCGTACCAATGTATATTTCCTTTTGGTATGTAATTCAATCCTATCAGTATGATCATAATGAAAAAAAAAAAAAAAAAAAAGAAAGAAAAAAGAAGTATCAATTAAATTCGTATAATTATGTTTTTAAAATATTATAATTCATTCGATACATTCGATGAATTTCTTTTTTGCTATGATGATACAACGATTTAATCCTTTTTTTTTTTTTTTTCTTTTTTGATCAATTTTTACAGGGATGCTTTAAAGATAACTGGAACTCACATAAACTAATTCACCAACTTGCAAGTGAGTTTACGGTTCTATTTCTTTCTGATATTACCATGATCCAGTTATAGTTATGAATGGTTTTCTATAATTAGAAGGAGAAAATGTGAATAAAAGTTCCGAGTACAATCCATGGCCTTCTTATCATTACACTGGAAAGTTACGTCCTTTCAAAAGAGAGACACGTCGTGAAGTACCAGAATGTATAGGCCGTCCAGATTATGCTCAACATCCAACTGGAATTCCTATTAGCGAACAAGCAGTGAGAGGTTCTGCCCAAATTAAAATCCTTAACGATGAAGAGATTGAAGGAATGCGCATTGCATGCAAGGTGATATATTTATTCTAACATTACAGATAATCTTTGATCGTCAGAGGTTTAATACAAAGGGGAACATTATTATTTACTTCTTAAATTTATATATGAGACCTAACAATTAGTGGGTTTTAAAATTAGAATAATTCACATAGCTTGGTCGAGAAGTCTTAGATGAGGCTGCAAAAACATGTGGCGTGGGTGTTACAACAGCAGAAATTGACAGGGCTGTTCATGAGGCTTGTATAGAACGGGATTGTTATCCTTCTCCATTAAACTATTATCAGTTTCCTGCTAGTTGTTGCACATCGGTTAATGAAGTAATTTGCCATGGTATACCTGATACAAGGCCATTGGAAGATGGAGATATTTGTAATGGTAGAATGATTATTATAATCATTGATAAATATAATTTTATTTGGATTTAATGAATTATCTCTTATAAAAACTCTTTTCTTTTCAGTTGATGTCACTGTATATCATAATGGTTTTCATGGTGATCTGAATGAAACTTTTCTAGTTGGGAATGTTAAGCCAGAAGTAAAAAAGTTAGTGGAAGTAACGTACGAATGTTTATCAAAAGCTATTGAGATTGTACGTCCTGGAGAAAAATACAGAGACATTGGTAATGTTATACAGAAACATGCACAGGCACATGGTTTCAGTGTAGTACGCAGTTATTGTGGACATGGTATACATCGTCTTTTCCATACTGCACCGAATGTACCACATTATGCCAGTAAGTAATATTTATTATATTAAAACTCAATAAATATATTATGATACAATTAATGTATATGATTTCTTTTAGAAAATAAAGCAGTAGGGGTTATGAAGCCTGGTCATTGTTTCACGATAGAGCCAATGATATCTCAAGGTACATGGAGAGATGAAATGTGGCCTGATAATTGGACAGCAGTTACAGCAGATGGACAATGGTCAGCACAATTCGAACATACTCTTTTAGTCACAGAAAAGGGTTGTGATATTCTAACAAAACGTTTGACAAATAATGGTAAACCATGGTTCATGGATCAATCGTAGTACAGTTTGTTGTAAAAATGACAAATTGCATGACGTCATCAGGATGTGCGTATTTTATTTTTATCAGTTAAAATTAAGATCTTTTTTTCTTTTTTTTTTTTGTGTTTGTTTTATTGATTGAAAAAAAAATTTTTTCTAAAATGAAAGTGATTAACCCGGCTAAAGAAGCCAATGGAAATGGCCTTGTCCAACAACGTTTCTTTAATCTTTCTTTTTTTTTTTTTTTTTTTTTTTTTTTAAAGAAAAAAAACTGCTGACTCCTGTATTATACTAATATTTCATCAAGTTGATAAATATGTACATACGAGTATAATGTTTACCTTTCAATTGCGCGGGATGTTCAAAATAAAAGATTAAAATTATGTAGGACAATGGAAATATTCTATTTCCTTGCAAATAGAAATAAATAAGTTAACAAATAGCCTAAATACAATAAATAAATATCAAATAAATTAATAGACGATTCGTACGATCGCTTTTGAAGGATGTCTATTGAAGAATGATTCAAAAGCTATCGGAATCGATCGCTCCTTTCGCATAATCATTTCGAGTATGGAAATCACCTGTTAACAGTATCCTAAAATTTGTCGATAAATAATCATCATATACAAATATTATATTAATAAATATTTTCATTTTCCAGTCTTAGATCTGAGTCGTGTACCAAATTCATATTTCGAATTTTGTTCATAAAGTCGTTCGTTCGACGAGGTGGTAGTTCGAGAATCCTTCGTGTCACCTTCGTCAATCTCGTATTCATACTCTATTTTCTCTTCGTTCTGTGAATCAGAATCGTTCACGTATTCTTCGTCATCGGGTACCATTATTCGTAAGGGTCGTTTTTCTTGATTAAGATTTTGTTGGTTTAACCTTCGTCGATGTTGTTGTTGTTGTTGTTGTAGAAAACGTTGTTTATCACGTTTTTCATTTTCAGCCTGTAAACATTGAAACTATTATTAAATAACTATTTTTTAATATTTATAATTTGATTACATGTATACCTGTTCATGATGAATACGTTGCTGATGATATTGCTGTTGCTGCTCATACTGTGATTCATATTGTTGTTGTTGTTGTTGTTGTTGTTGTTGTTGCTGCTGCTCTTGTTGCTCTTGAGTATCTTGATAACTCTCGTCCTTGTGATTGGGTGGCATAACTTCGCTCTGCTGTTGTCTCTCCAGTTGTTGCTTTCGTAGATGTCCAATCAACTGACTATTTACATTTCCAGCAGCAGCTAATGCAGCTAATTTCTCTGCAGCTTCGCGATTAGGCAAAGATGTGTAAAATTGTGTCGATAATCCTCCGTTATTGGTAACTTTGCTAAAATACGTGGATTGTCCAGCCCGATTATTCGTTTCCTCATAATCAATATTATTTTCTGTTTGTTCAATCGGTACTTCAGCAGTATAGCTTAATTCCTCGTCAGACTGTATATCAGTCTGTTGTATATTCGAAGGTTCTGCCTCCAAATTGTAATCCGCAGTGACTCTACCAGATGCGAAATTTGGATCTAATAATATCTGTTGTTGTTCGTGTTGTAATTGTTGATGCTGTTGTTGCTGCTGTTGCTGCTGCTGATTATCTTGTTCATCGTAGTTAAAGGAATGCATCTGTGGTTGAGAGAAACTCGTGACTCCGTTGGGCTGAAGAAGTTGGCCAAGTTGTTGTTGTAGTAAATGTTGTTGTAACTGAGGTTGCTGAACTGTAATCGTAAAAATGACTTTTATTCTTTATTTCTTGATATATCGATTGAATTTACGAACCTGCTGTGTATTGTTCCGTAAGTTTATTCGGGAAGCTGTTCAAGAGTTCGTAAAGTTGAGTAGCGGATAAAGGTGGTCCAGCTGGTGCCGGATGTCCAACGTGTAAATCAGGAATTTGATTGCCAATCGTATTGGCTGCTTGAGTGGCGGTACCAGGGAAGCCAACGTGAAGAGAACTGCGCAAGTTTGTTTGCATTGGTGTGTCAGTTTGACCAAACTGAATATTCGCTAGGCCCGTGTTGGTTATGGGTGGATGATTGAGGAAAACTTCGTTGGTTTGTAGATCGGGATTGACTACCGTAGCCAGCCTGGTTACATCGAATTCCGGAGTGAAAAATGTCGGTTGGACTGTATGATATTCCTTTTGAGCTAGATCATTGTCCTCTGTAACTTCATATTGATGTTGAATAGGCGTTGGACTAGTTACAGTTCGTTGAGGTGCCAAGCTAGTGCCAATAGTCGCTAATCCAAAATCATTTGCCAATGTATTACCTAAAAAAAATCAAATAGATATCATAGTAACATATTCTTTCATTATTTAAATCAATTTTTTTTTTTTTTTTCTTAAATTCACCTTGTAGATTGAGATTATAATTGAGATCGTTACTATATTGATGCTGAGAAATGGCCTTTTGTCCAGAATTAGCATCAGAATTGTAAGGCTTATCGGCTGGGCTCAGATTAGGTGCAGGTATCGTATGAATAGGACCCTTATCGTCGTCGAGGTTACCTCGATGAGTCGGTGGCAATATCATTGGTTCAGGTCTATATTCTGGACTATATTCTGGAACTTGATTCATCGTATGAAATTCTTTGACTGGTGGACGTTGCGGAAGTACAGCATGATTGTTCAAAATCCCGAGAACTGGCATTTGAGTTTTCCAGGTAGTAGGAAGAATATTGAACGTCGGAGGTCGTCTAATCCTGAGATCGAAAATGATTTGCCTGATGTACCAGGCTCATATCTTGTTATATCAGGTTATTTCTTAAACGTTTGAAAAGGGAATAAAGAAGAACATTTGTCCTTCATATTTCATTCCCTTTTTCTCTTACCTATAATTTGGAGGTTTATAAGATATTCTTTTATGAGGAAAATTTCCACCAATGTGTATCGTGTTTCCCATTGAAATTCTAGGCCCAATAGGCCATGATTTCTTGAATATCGGTGGTGCATGAGGCAAAGGGGCTAGAGGCGGTCTTCTTAATTTATTCCTTGCCTCGGAGAAACAGATACACATGGCCAAGAGCCAACATGTCCAACCGATCACCTTAAAAATTTAACAGCTTAACGTCGTTAATGTGCATTCGATAATCGAAATTTTGTTTTCAGACATTCTGGGCTCCTATACTCATTTTATTTAGGATATAAGCGATACGTGAGACGAATTCGAGCGTTCATAACCGGAAATCCAAGTTTGTTAGGATGATACCGAGAACGTTACGGTACTTCATATCGGCACGTGCTTCTCATTTCCTTTTTGCCAACATATAAATAATATATGTCTGTACTCTTTATCTATTTATATATATATATATATATATATATATATATATATATATATGTTTAGATATATTATATTTATGTATTTAGGTACGAACACATATGTATTTGTATTACACATATGTATGTCTATGTATGTGAAGTATTAGTGGATGAAGAGAGAAGAAACAGAAACTTCGTGGTGAGTCGACGAATCGAAGTGGGACATTGTCCCACATCGGTGCGAGGAAAAGCGAGGATAAGCAGGCCGGGAGCGGGGGGGTAAGAGAGAAAGAGAAAGAAAGAGAGAGAGGGAGAGAGAGAGAGAGTAGTGAAGAAAATACGGCGAACCATGAAAATTATCGTATGTGTGCTTATGTATACATATGTATGTATGTATTTATAGAATCTGTTTTAATGCTCGTAAACATGTTAGAAATTTTCACACCTGTTGCTTTACAATGACTTTGATAATCAAAATTCCTTCGAATTCTTTGATTATATCGTTCGATCGATCATTAGTTTACTTCTCCTATTCGCTATTTATTATTTAATAATCATAAACATTTCATGTCATTTCATTTTATTTATAAAAAAAAACTTGCAATATTTCGTTTATCGAAATCATCGTAAAACGTAAATAGCTTTTTGACACGATTCTTTATTTCAAAGATCCAAACGAGAGTTGAAATAGAAATCGCGAACAATCATTGCAGTATTAATTATTAAATTATATTTAATTTAGAGATAAATGGTAGACGTGAATTTGTAAAAATAATACGACGAGTATGAGTTAATAATTTAGACATTGTGTCAATTAAAAGTCCCGGTAAAAAATGTTGAGGATCTTGAGGAAAAAATTTTTTTTTTTAATTATCTCGTTAATTAATCGTTATTGCAAGTGATATTAAAAAAAAAAAAAAAAAAAAAAAAAAAAGAAAAAAAAACGAAAGCAAATAGAAGGAAGTAAACTTGTGTAATTACTGTTAAAAGGGGACTTACCTTCATGATCGAAAAAAAAAAAATAGAATTCTCGATTCTATCGATCAGCAGGTAAATGATCGATAATGATGTCACACAAAGAAATACAAAAACCGGCTTTTCTCTCGCGATTCGAACACGGAAAACCGGAAACCGGCTCTTAAAAATCTTTCTCGCGGCCTTGGTTATTGGCCGTCGAAGAAGCACTGCGCCTTCTGCACGCAATTAGGTCATTGTCCTTCATTTATACTCTCGACCAACGTACGTTGATCATCGGGGATGCCAAAAGGTTACTTGTTACTCCTACTCTCGCATTCACTTCGATGCGTTGAGTGCACTAACCGGCGAGTTTTATCGCGAAAAGAAATTCTTTATTTCCCTGACATTCTTTTCATTACTATCGAATTGATCGTAAATAAAATTGAAACATTTCATGAATTAAAATTGTAATGAGAAATGAGATTAGATTATTTAATGAAATATCGAAAATATCTTAAACAATATTTCTTTTTATGATTTGATATTACTACACGTTACTTATTGATTGATAAAAATAATTACGTATTTGTAAATAATCTAAATCCTATTTAACATCTATATTTTGAAATTTCCATTTCATTTTCTTACCAGAAAAATTAATTATTATATTCATATTCGTATTATCGTTTATACTATAAATTTAACTTATACTTAATTATATTAGAAATTTTCTATAATATAATTTAAATGAAACGATTAAAAAGCAACCGGATTGTAGAGGATTAAACGTAAAAAAAAAAAATAAATAAATAAATAAATAAATAAATAAATAAATCCTTCATATCGAAGCAAAGGATTTACATAATTTCTCTCGTCAGCTGTCAGATTCGCGAGGATTAACGAGTTGAAATAAGTAAAATTGTTAAGTAAAAAAATGATAAAAAAAAAAAAACAAAATGAAAAAGGAAAAAAAAAGAAAATCATCGTAACCTATGATTTAAAGGGACAAACGCACTAGGTGCATCGTCCTCCGATCCGATTTGTATCGATCAATCGACCGGTCGTCTTTCGTTTCTCTCCATATATTCGACTCACTGGATTCCCTATTACACTACTACTACTACTACTATTACTATTACTACTACTACTACTATTACTACTATTACTACTACTACTACTACTACTATTACAACTATATTAATAGCAAAAGGCCAAGAAGTAATCGCGAAAGAGCTGCGTGCACGATCCAGTGACCTACTACCGTATTCTACGACATTGCACATATGAGGCCCGTAACTTGAAATTATCCTATATCGTCGCCATTTTTGTTAACAATCTTCGCGTATCGCGAAAAGCGATCATCGACGTTCCGTTCAACGAAGCACGCTAACGATTTTCTTCGGTGCTTGCACGCGATCTAGAAATCCCATGTATGATTTATAAGAATAATTTAATTTTCTTTTCTCTTTTCTTTTTTTTTTTTTTCTTTTTTTCTTTCTCTCTCTCTCTCTCTTTTTCATAGAATCAAAAGATCTTATTACAAAAGAATTACAGATGGGAATCTTTCTGACATAACCGATTTGTAATTTTGTATTCTTTCTTTCTTTTTTTTTTTTTTTTTTTTCTTTTTCTTTTTCTCTATTTTAAAGACGAATCCGTAAACGGATTTGCGGTTTATATTTTATTCGCAGGTTTCTCGACCCCGAGGGACAGAAAGGAGATCGACGGAGGACATTGATCCGTACGATTTATTTCGTGAATGTCGTCCATTGAACTCAGAAACTTCTGGCTCTCTCTTTTACTCTTAGAAGGATGCTGGATAATCGATGACCGATCCCGCGTTTACTCGTGCATGACCAACACCCATCCATCTTACCTGAGATTTTCCATTTAACTACTTACTCGTTATATCTTCGATATATATATATATATATATACATATACAATTAATATAATTTTTCTTTTTTTTTCTTTATCGATTTTCCACATTCGCTTAATTAATCTTCGAGTTTAATTATGCTCAAATAAGTTTCCTTGACAAGAGTTTTTACAGTTTCATTCGTGTAACTTTATTTTACAAATTATTTTAGTACTGTTAGGTAGAAAAAATAAAATGAAAAAAAAAAAGAAAAGAAAAAAACAAATATGTGGTTTCTATAATTTATAACTAGAAGAAAAAAAAAACAAAGCGGTTTCTCCATACGACTTAATCAACATACTCGATTCTTTTGATTTTTTTTTGTTTTTTTTTTCGTTTTTTTTTTTGTTTTTTTTTTTTTTGTTTTCGTTAAATGCGCATAATAGGTAGGTAGGTATCACTTGAAAGTATAAATAATTGCAAAAATGTTCCAAGTATCGATCGAGAATGAAATCCGTGTTCGATGAACGAACGAAAGAATTGAAGATTTCGTTCACAGATGGCTCCACTCGCGAGTTCGAAATACGACGGTCATTTAAAAAGCACGTGCTCGTGCTTTAAACTGTCAATGAGAGTTTTATCCTGTCGATCGTTAACATATATCACAATGTTAAATATCTCATGTAAAAAGAGTTTCTTCTCTGGATACGCGTATAATTTTTTGTTCCTTTCTTATTTCTTTCTGTTAAATTGAAAATAACACTGGGATAGCGTTGATACGGGGTTTGGCACGTTCGCGTACATTTCTTCATTTATCAGGGCACCACTTTCCATACGAGACTTCGTAATCTTTCATCTCGAAGTTTCTAAAATCCATAAGGCTTCGATGATTTGTACCAACCTCTGTATGGATACGGATAGAATGAATACGAATAGACCACTGAAACACAGATAATGTCTAATATTAATAACATTTGATTATATAAAACGGGTTCGTTCTCGTTCAGGAAACGTGTAATGATTTTTATATATATATATATATATATATGATTTAATAATTAAGCCGATACATTGGAACATTATTTTTTTTTCTTTTTTTCCTTGTCAAAGTCCAGATCAAACGGAGATTAATTATGTCACACGAGTTCGTTCTAGTCCAGGAAGGAATTAAGGATTTTCACCTGTCTTATTAGGTAAGTCGACATTTTAATTCTTTTTTTTTTTCTTTTCTTTTCCTTTCCTTTTTCTCTGGGTTTTTTTTTTCTTTTTGTTTTTTTGTCGAATCGTAAATTTCAAAAGTCTAGATAGTTAAGATATTAAATAGAGAATTTTTGTCAAAGTAACTAATGTCATAGTACGAGTTTCCAATCACATACGATATAATAATAATGATTACAGTAAGTAGTTTTGTTTTAAATATTTCACGCTTTTGTCAGCATGACGGAAGTCGTTGTCTTGGAAAGTATATATCCATATGAATATCGATACTATGAGAAAGCTTCCCCCTTTTCTCCTATCCTCACTTCGCCCTTCTACACCAAGAAGACCCAAAGACCCGTGAACACTTTCGCTTCGTTAGTGGTTCGTCGACTCTTACTCGATCAACGGCACCTCTTTCTTCTTGTAGCAAAAAACGAAAGTAAACTCGACTTTCCAGACTTTCCGCCCGGAACGGTCACATTGCTTCTATGTGCTTTCGAACTTGTCTATGATTGGTTTTGAAAAACTTCACGAATTTCCATTCATTGATATTTCTATAGAATACGTTTGAAATGAAAAAAAAAAAAAAATAAGGAAGAACGAATTCTTTTTCTTTCTTTCTTTCTTTCTTTCTTTTTTTTTGTTCCGCCAATATTTACATCGTAGATCACGCGAACGTATAAATGAAGAAAGAACGTAGAAGAATTTCGTTATTTTTGTCAGAAAGGAAGAAAGTGCATGTTAGCAAAAAAAAAAAAGATGAAGAAGGAGGAAAAAAGGAAAATGGAAAATTACAAATTAAAAATTAAAATACAAGATAATTCCAAATCTCCGTAAGAGTCAGAATCGAGACAGTCAACCGAATTTTCACGTAACGTTACCTGCGTCTCGTCCTGATTAGTCTTTAAACTCGAAATGGTCTTCTATCACGAAAACTTGCCGGTGATCTCACTGCTAACTTCTTCCTTTGCACGTTACTTCTCCTCCAAATGAGATTCTTACTTGGTATACTGATTGTAGGTTCTAACATACCTCGGTTTGGCCAGTAATGCGCGTTAATGGGATTTAATATGGGTAACGTTAAAGGTTCTTGAGTGGCAATATCGATGTGAACACTTGAAAACGTTGGTAAAGAGTTGAAATCTTGCGGTTGTATATTTGGTAATTCCTGTCCTTTTTGATTTTCCAACATCGATATCTTTAACATATCAAATTGTGGCGAGGTTAATGGTAAACTCGTTTGCAACGACGAGAGATCATTATAATTGGACAATTGTAAATTTTTTTCTGGTAATGAATATCGAATCTGTTGAAGATGAATCGCTGGATATTCTAAACTCTGTTGAATGGAGAATTGTTGACTAGCCAAGTTTGGTAAAAAATTTGGTTCCATTTTCAAAGGTTCCAATGAGTTTTGATAAGTCTGAGACAATTTTTCCTTATCCAATTGATAAATCTGATCTTTATTATAAATCACTTGTCCCGAGTTAAATGTATCTTGAGATTGTCCTGTATATACACTGGCCGAATTTATATTATAACTTTGTAAGGCATCCTTGTTATCGTTCGAGAAATATTCAGGATTTTGTAAGTTCTGTTCGTTAGACCCCTTTTGTGGCCCACCGAAACTATTCTCCAGATCCTGGAGATTAGGATGATGTTGATCCAACTCCGGTAGATGAGTTGATAGATGTTGATCCTTGTCATTCTGATCGTTTTGTTCCGTCTTCGTCGGTTTCATGAACAGCAGTCCTGAGCGATCTTCGTCTGTAAACGTGACGTCTGTCAGTCCAGTCTTAAAGCGTTACTAATCAATTCTGTTTGTGTTGTTGTTATTATTGTTGTTATTGTAATAGTTCAACGTTAGCTGTGTATCTGTGTGTGTCTCCCTCTCTCTTTCTCTCTCTCTCTCTCTCTCTCTCCCTCTCTCTCTCCCTCTCTTTCTCTTTCTGTTATGTGCGTTATTTGTTGACCATATTGATAAAATAAAGTCTCATGTTTTATCGCTCGAAATTACTAAGATCTTTTTTATTCCATTTGAATATGCGATTACGAATAAGTTTGGGACTTGTACAAAAGTTGGATAAGAATAATAAGAGGAAAATAAAATATTAAATTTCGAAGAAAATGATATCTTGTTGAAAGTTTAAAATTTATGTATAACGAAGAGGATGGATCAAACTGATTATTGATCTAAAAGAACGTAGCTTAATATATTCGTATGTTAAAATGAAGAGAAAGAAGGAACGAACAGGTAGTAGAGAAGGGATATAGAAAGTTAAATCGCAATATTTCAAGAAAGACAAACGATTTTCATTACGATGAGATGACGTTTCTATCGTCTTCCTCCTTTCCACGTATAGGATAATCAAGAACAGTGAGATTTCTTATTAAACGGGATTTTAATATGACTTTAATTACCCCGATAATTATTTTCCTCGCGTAATCTTACATCTCCCTCTTGAATATGATGAATCTTTTAGCGTGAATGATATTTGTATTATAGATATAAGATAAATTGACTTTTTAAAATAGAGTTACTCGTTAGATTTTAGATATTAAACGTTTCATTAATTGAAGAATTTTTATCATAAAATACATATAATATATTTATATATATATATATATATATATATATATATATTATATATATATATAATACATATAATATTATATATTGTATATTATGAGACAAATAAAGACAAGAGGGCATAATATATATATATACAATTGACATTCTTCTTATATATATGTATATATATATATATATATATATATTATATATATAATAATTTTATATATAATAATTAATTATATATAAAATAAGATATTTCTATCTATACATATGATATATATATATATTTTTTTTTTTTGCAAATTTTTTGCAAATATCACTCATTGAACGATAATTTCATATCGAAAATCGCGCCATGATTAAAAAAATCTTTTAATCTACACTAATATAAAATATATTTTGCAAGTATTGTATAATTTGTTTTGTTTTTAATATCCTATATGATTGGTTTCATGTAAATTGGTAAGTACGTATGTATATACGTATGTACGTAAGTATAATATTTGGGAACAGTTTTGTTTCGTTATTGACAGTTGAATGACCTACCGTCCGATGCCGATGGATAACTCGAATGTTCATCGTAATTATTAGCAGGTCCAGGATAATCCTCGATGTTGGGTGGCGGTCCGTCATAGATGTTGTCGTGTTCTGATTTTTAAACAATTTAGAAATATAAAATATTTTGATCTGTCAATGTCTTATTTTAGTTCGTTTGGAAGAATTAGCGAAGAGGTAGGTACATGGAGAATTCGTCAAATTCATTGATTACTCTCTTTTTCTTTACCGGCCCCCTGCCATCCTCCCCCCCACCCCCACCCCTCCCCAGCCCCTTAATCGAAACAATTTCTTTCTTTTTTTTTTTTGCTTACCGATCGGTCGATGATCATAACCATAACTCGGTTGACCATAATGTGGTTTTGGTGGTTGTATTACGGCACTTGCTGCGATATGCCGACCGAGTGAACTAATGGCGTCGCCAGTCGTACTAATAATTTTGCCCTTCGTAGAAACCAAAAAGCCACCACCTTTGATCAATTGACCTTTTAATGCCAATACACCGCCACTTATGGCTTTCAGTGCTTGAATGACGGTATTCAATATTGCTTTCTTGAAATCCCATACGTCGAACGTCTTTTCGCCGTACTGAAATATATCCAAGAATCATTTCGAGAATGAAAAAGAAAAACAAAAAAAAAACAAAAAAAAGAAAAAAGAAATAATGAAAAAGAAGGGGGAAAGAAAGAAGGAGAATAATGATCTTCAATTTTCTTTCTTTTTTTTTTTCTATCTTTCTTTCTTTTTTTTTTTTACTTCTTCCATATTTTTTTTTCTTTTTTCTTTTTCTTCATACATATATATATATATATATATATATATATGTATATATCGAGTGAAAGCAGATTAACGTGAGGTATAAAAAGGAAATAACTTTCTTAACGTTCGATTTATTGATTTATCGTTTGTAATGCAAGAACGAAAGTAGGCATGTCACTTATGTCTAATCACACTGTTCATTAAGATGTGCAAAAGCGATGGGTCGCATAAACATCAAATAAATAGGTCATTTACTTTATAATACTTCACGGGAATCGAGAAAGAAGGAGGAAAAAAGAGAAATAAATAAAAAAAAAAAAAAAAAGAAGGAAAAAGAAGGAAGCAAGCGACGGCGTCATTGACCTCATTTTCGAACGATTGATTTCCTTCGAACATGATACAAGGTTACGCCGTAATTTTATTCTTCTTGTTTATTTGCGTGGGTTTTTTTTCCTTCTTCTTCTTCTTCTTCTTCTTCTTCTTCTTCTTCTTTTTTTTTTCTTTCTCTTTCGTGTTCGTCCTTTTCCAAGTCGAACGTTTCATTTTTGATAAATGTTTTACGAAACTTCATGCATATTATACTTTCTTCCTAAGTTTGAAATCCGTCCCACTGAACTACTTCTGAAGTCTCATAATCATGTTTAGAAAATCTTTAAACGTTATTTAGTATAATATTTAATCTTGTTTCCGATTGGATGAAAATATGTGTTCTACGTCGTAATGATTTATTTGTTTTATGAGGAAATAGAATCGCGCTGTTTAATATTTGTTTATTTGTTTATTTGTTTTTTTTTTCTTTTTCTTTTTCATAGAATTAAGCTTCTTCTTTTTTCTTTTGTGTGTGTGTATGTGTGTGTTTTTTTTTGTTTTTGTTTTTCTTTCCTTTATTCGTTTCCGTCCATAATCTTTTTATGATCGAGATTAATCCTCGTTCTAAATTATTTTTAAAGTCGTCTAAAGAAAGATAAAACACGTTGACTTCGATCGCAAGAACGGTAAAAAGAATCATTGAATTTCCCTTCTTAATCAAGAATCACAATGACCTAAATCACTTTTCCACGGTTTAGATCTTTGATCAAAAACGTTCGTAAATAATTTCTCCGTTTTTTCGTTTTTAGATAAATCATCGAAAAATTTCATTATCAAAACTAATCGATCATTTAAGATATTAACGTTCGATATTTTAACGTTTATTACATATTATATTATCATTATTATGATCACCTTTCTCCGTAACATTATGCTTAAAACTCACTTTTCACGGGACGTTGACTTCTAATGATGTAATATGAAAAACATTGAGATATTTTCATAAAAATTGTAAAAGTAATCGTTACATAATCTCAATCAATGATTCAATCGACAGCCATGTACAATAATATATGTATATCAAATAATATATATATATATATTATATTTATATTTTATATACTATATATAAAATATACTATATATATATAAAAGTAATATAGAGTATATTAATATTAAATAATATATAATTAATATCACAATAATATAATAGTAATAATATATTAATCCTCTATAACTTAAATTTTGCTGTGTCTACCAAATAATTATATAATATGAAAGCTACAGCATTACTTATACGAGAGAGAAAGAGAGAGAGAGAGAGAGGTAGAGAAATATATAATATATAATATATAATATATGTTATATGTTATATGTTATATACATATATTATAGAACTAGTAATATATATACAATACTAGTAATATATACAATATTATATTAATACTTAATATATAGTATATGAAATATTTTTGTGGAATATTACCGGTTGAACAGGTGGTCCGTAAACAACATGAGCAGGTTGACCACTACTTCCTGAAGAACCTCTCGAAGCTGCTCCTGATGCACTAGTGAGACCACCGATTATTCCACTAGCTATTCCCGAAATGATGCTACTGGATCCGGTAATAAAACTACCTGAACCCGATCGTTTGGTTCTATCCTGTTCTTGTAGGAATTCAGTATACTTTGGATCCGTTTCTAGATCGATCGTTAATTTATTATCATCGATCCTCTTCATACTTCCCATAGCTTTTTGAAATTCTTCAGATTTCTCGATCATCTCAAGTATTTCCATGGCTATCCTCTGTTCTTCCTGTTTTTTCAATTCCTCGATAATTTTCTTTCGATCAATCGATTTCTCCAAACTCGGAGGATCCGAACCACCTCGATCAATTGATCTTCGGTATGGCGCTAAACGCTGCAATTGTGCCGATGCTCGTTCCTTAAGATCATTCTGATTCAACGTATTTTCAGATAGAATTGGAACTATCGAGCAGGATGTTAATAAGATTAACAGCAACATCTGAAATATTTCGACGATATCTAGACACTTTATTATTTTAATGATTTATTTTAGATTGAAAAAGTTTATTGTTTATTATTGTTTAGATAACATTCTAATTTGTTTTTATTTTATTCGTAAATTATATCTTATAGAAGTTAAATATATATCTCACGAATTTTATCCCATTTTATTTTATCCCATTTTTTATTTTCTTCTTATTATTTTTTTTTTCTTTTTATATATATATATATATATATATTTTTTTTTTTGCAACATTTATATTTTTAACAGACATCAATTTGTTTTTATAAGATCGATAGCCAAATATAATAATAGTATTTTATTTTATTTAATCAACGAAACAATTTTATTAGAAATTTAAAAAAAAAAGATCGATTTAAAGAAAATTATCCGTCTCGAGAGATCAAATTAATTAAGAAAGTTTAGAAACAAATTATTGATGATATTTATATATTGATAAATAATTTATTTTTAGAAATTTCACTCTAAACGAAACTTTTTATCGACAATTGAATGATTATTCTAATTACTGTTATACAATTATTCTTATTCCTAGTATGTCATTCTAATGTGTTTCGAATACTATAATTCAAATGAGCAATAAATATACGATGCAAGTCTGTCATTTATAGATAAAACATAGTATTATATAAAAAAAAAAAAAAAGGTCAACGTAACAACAGTAAGCAAACATTGTAGAGCGTTAATATGATGATAATAAAAATTCACTAAGGAGAAATGAAAAAGAAATGATTAGAATATAAAGTAATTGGCTTTATAAGACAATTTTACGCGTCATTGGTTTAGAAACGTCAAAAAAATAAAGAATAATATCGTATGAATAAAATATACTGAATAAAAACAGAATAAACTTTACTAACATTTTATGTATTATATATTAAAATGATCATGATGTATTCAAAGAGTAATAGGTATATTTCATTCTCATTAGATTGATACTATAATATAATAAAATTGTATTATATCACTAATACGGATAATTAGTATTAGCTCGTTGCATAATTTCTGTCATAATTCGTACGATTGTCTTAAAGTACTTTAAGACGAATAAACGAAAAATTATTTTGCTTTCGAAATTGACACAGAGATATTCATTAAATTGTTACGACTTGTTGATTATGCTTGTTTCAATTTTTAAAAATCATTAAAAAAGAATATCACACTCATATAAATAATAATAATGATATTATCACACGATTAATACATTATTGATATATTAATTATTAATTATAGAATAATGTTAAAAAATAATGTTGACATATAATTTGTTTTTTACGAAATTTAATATACAATGAAATTGTAATTTTGCAAGTACGTACATTTTTTCTTTTTTTTTTTTTTTTTTATTATATAAAATTTATCAAATCTTCTTTCGGAAATTATCTCGGTGTATTGATTTAAATTTTATTATTAAAAAAAAAAAAAAGAAAAAAAAATATATATATATATGTAATAAATAAGATTTAGAAAGTTTTAAATATAGATTTAGGACGTAAAAGATACATTACAAGACAAAAATATTATTTTAATTTTCCGGCAAAGGGAACGCTTTCTTATTTTAAAAGTAATTTTCGCGAAATCGTAAGTGGAGAATAAGATTCGTGTCTGACAATTTTCTCGAATTTGAGATGCGCCGAAGCGTTAAGTCGCGTAGCTGCGTGCGTAGATAGCAAGTGGAGCGACTCTTCGGTGAAAGTCACGCGAAGATGCGCGAGGATAGCACGCGTTATGAAACGCCCATGCCAATGCCATACGATGAACTATGATATTTCATCTTTTCATGCAGGACCTTTATATGTTGTGTGTCTTATCGAGCGAAAAAAAAAATGGAGAAAATCGGATCGATCGTTTTATCGTTTGACCTCGTAAAACAATTCTCAGATATAATCGAGTACGAATGAATTAATTATCTTTTCAAATAAATAAGAAGAATGAAACGAACTTTCTTTCTTTCTTTCTTTCTTTCTTTCTTTCTTTCTTTACCTTCCCCCCCCCCATAAAATACGATACAATTATATATTTAATAATTAAAATTTCTCTGTGAAATTGTCGATCATTTTTCAAGAAATAAGTTAGTCGAACGATCAAGAAAGAAATAATATTTAATTGATATTCCTTTCTCGAAGTTTTTAGAAAGTAAAACGATCAGTCCCTGATAATCTTTGACATTTTACGAGTAGTGAAAGGCACATTTGTAATGCAATTGAAAATTAAAAAAGGAATGATATTAAAAATCTTTCATTGATGAAAATAGTAGCGGAAATGATTGAAAGCTGTCGGTATTAACCGTTTTAAAGAAAGAAGAAAAAGGTGTTAAGAGCGATCTCCTTCGAAGCATTCGAGAAGGAAACCATTCCGAGCAACACCATATTGAGTCCGGAATCAAAGGCCGGTCTTACTCTCAAAGCGAAAGTGATCGAGGATTGTGTCCTTGATCTTGCACCATGGAGTAGACGGCATGACCTAGATACATCGGAGCTCTCTCGTACTTTATTTGAGAATTATTTTCGTTTATCTTCTCTTATTCTTTCTCTCTTTCTCTCTCTCTCTCTCTCTCTCTCTTCTCTTTTTTTTCTGTTTCCTTTTTTCTTTCGTCAATTAACTCGTCGAAAAAACTACGTAAAACGATCGAAACGCGTTCTTAATTACTTATATACGACTAACGTGAAATATAAAAAGGAAAAAGTGTTTAATTAAATCGGATTAGTGGAACGACGATAATTTCAAGAAAATAATTTCGATCACAAACGTAATCTGACACAGAACGATATTTTCTCCATTGTCGACTATGAAACTCCTCGGTAAGTATGTTTGTTTAACTTTCACAGAACGGCACGTATTCAAGTGAGTCTATATGTTTTATCGAGCAAAGTCAAGAAAGTTTTGATGTCTGCGAAGAGAAAGAGAGAGAGAGAGAGAGAGAGAGAGAGAGAGAGAGAGAGAGAGAGAATAGAAGAAAACAATTGCTTAATTTAATAAAAAGAAAAAGAAGATATTATTAAGAAATCATTCGGATGACAATTCCTTTTTCGATACTCGTATAGGACACTTCACACTTCCCATGAAAGTAAAGAACAAAATCATTCTATGTTTTTACACAGGTAGATTTAGATATACCTTCTACTATGTGATCGTGACTTTCACGGTAGATCGGCAAAATGATCGCGGCACTCTCACTGAACTCACTGGCTGGCGCCATCGAGTATTTCCTCATTTTATACCGACTCCCACCTTTAAACCAATCGCGGGAGAGTGTCAGGATCTCTTTTTCTTCTCGTTTTCTGTTTCTTTTTTTTTCTTTTCTTTTTTTTTTCTTTTCTTTTTTTTTTCATTTTTTTTTAATTTTTTTTTTTATAAGAATTTTCCAATTTCGTTCGAATTCCCTTCTTCTTTCTTCTTTCTTTTTTTTTCGGCACCAATACATCGGATAAATCGAGTGTCATTGAAAAATATCGCCAAGAATCATCTCGACATTTCTTTTGGATTTTTTTTTTAGTCTTTTCCTTTTCCATAAGGGTTAACGAGCCGTAGAGAAGAACGTACTATGCGACTCAACGAAATTTCTCTTTTAATTTAATCTATGAAAGAAAACGTTTTATTCGTCGATTAATAGCAATGTCTCAATCAATAAGCAATAATCGAAAATTGAAAATTATTATTAATTATTGGAAATGATTTGGTGTTATTGATTTTTGAATTTTCATTTCATTTATTTGATTTAATTCTTTTTTCCTTTTGGTTTGCTCTTTCTTCTCTTTTCTTTTTTTTTTCTTTTTTTTTTTTTACTTTTTTTTAAGATAATAAAGGAGAAAACGTCACGTTCGATTTTTCGATGCACATACTGCGATACACATTCTTTCATTTCGTTCGTGCTTTGTATGTAATCTCAAATGAAATGTATTTTCGCAATTGCATTACGTGCATTTTCTCGGCTGCATTGGAAATAGGAAGTCATATATGGCCGGGCCCTTTTTTCATCGAAATTTACAAATCTAGACACGCTAATGAAAGTAGTGAAACGTAATTATCATTGCATCTTTCATTTATTTTCTTTACGTGGCAATGATAATTTACGCGTTTAACATAATCAATTACTTTCATATTTCCATCAAAATGATTCATTATAATAATAATAATAATAATATAATTATTATTATTATAATAAATTATTATTATTATTATTACTGTTGTTATTATTTTGTAATAGATTATGTGATAATGATAAATTATATATATATATTAAATTAATAAAAATGTTTAATATACATATATTTATTTATTTATTTATTTATTAGATATATATATATATATATATATATATATATTCATCGAAATTGTAATAATAATAATTAAGAACAATATTGGCAACTGTAATTACAACGAAAGCTCATTCTGTTACGTATACATTGTGATCTCCTCTAAGAAGATTGAAAAGCATCATAAGAGAGAGAGAGAAAGAGAGAAAAAGAGAGAGAGAGAGAGAGAGAGAGTCTACTACCCTCGAAGTTAATTTCTATTGTGTTGCAACGTTCATAATTACTTACCTCTCATTTTTTTTTCCTCTTTTTTCTTTTTTTTTTTTTTTACAATTATTCTTACTACAATTTGCGAAAGATTCACTGTTTCTTAATCCTGACTCATTTCTCTTAGTTCTAACGTCTTATTTCTACTTGATGAGAATTATTAGAACGACGAGTTTTTCTTTTGTTTTTTTTTTTTTTTTGTTTTTTTTTTGTTTTTTTTTCATTTCATTAATATTAGTTTTATTACGTCGTTGGAAAATTTTATATACAATATATAATTTTATATACATATACAATAAGCTTAACGTAACGTTCGCCTTCATGAATATTTAATTGTAATGAATAAAGAATTCTCGTTAAAATTCTAATATACGTGGTTTATGTTTTTTTTTTTTTTGTTTTTTCTTTTTTTTTAGAAATTTTTAAATAAAAAATATACTTATGAGCTTAAATAAATATTACTGCTTAAATAACGACAAATATTATTGTATCGTCGTACACGATACCTTTTACGAAAATTAAATAAAAAGCATAATAAAAAAATTTAATAAAAAAATTAATAAATGAAAACTTACACTTTGTGAAATTATTCTAAGAAAAATGCAGGTATTGAAATAATGGAAAAAAAAAAAAAAAAATAAACAATAAACAATAAACATTAGATCATCGTAATCATTTTATTATATACATAAATGTAAAAAAGATTAAATCATATATATTAAACCATATTAAATATTAAAATGTATTGTAATTGTGCAAATACGAATGGATGGTAATAGTCAAAAAAAAAAAAAAAAAAAAAAAAAAAAAAAAAAAAACAGAAAAAAAGCAGAAAAAAACAAAAAGAAATACTGCAAACAATTTGATTGCCCGATTATTTGACCATACCACGTCATTCATCCTTTCAACAAGTAGAAAGTAGGCGAATCGTCGGACTCGTTCGTTCTTTTACGTTTTTCCTTTGCTCGTCTTTATGATGTGCCTGTTTACGAAGTAAACTTAAGTATCCTAGTACTTGCTTGAGATATAATACGAAAGGTAAGCGCATCAACATTGTTCTACGAAGTAACAGGATGATTATAGTTGACGTTGTGCATTAGATTGTGACGCTCACTCCCAGAAATCAAAAGATACTTCTTATTTTTTGTTCATTCCACTTCCTGCCAGTTACGAAAGTGTCCGCTGTCTCTTCGTCTCATTATCGAATCGACCAATTTTATTTTACCATATCCATCCTTCGCTCGCTTTTTTCCACATTATTGTCATTAGTTATTATTATATAACGTGCAATCGACAAATAGAAAATCACGTTATTTATTTCTTCCGTCCCCCCCCGCCCCGCCCCCGTTCCCGTCCCCTCGATACTTTCAACGGGAATGAAATTTCAAATTTGACATTATACTTGCAAATTTACGACGTTTAACGATAACGACAAATGATTGATAATTAATAATAAGAAAATAATATTTTCCTTCGCAAGATAATATTTCAAATATATTAGAAGGAATTTTTAAAATCATACATTTCGTAAGTTTCCATTGAAAAATATGAAATATAATATAACGAATATCTAATTATAGCTTGAAAACTTTTATTTATCTATTCCTTTTATATAGATAATTTCTTGTTTGTACCTAAATCATTTCTTATTTAATTTCTTTTATTTTCTTTTCCTTTCTTCACCTATTTCTACCATAAATGATGACTGGTAATAAAAGTGTACACTACTATGATATTATAAAACTATTCTTTTCTTCTAAAAGAATTCTCTTGCCTTAAAACTTTTGAAAATACTTGTCTACTTTTCTCTTTCTCTTTCTCTCTCTCTCTCTCTCTCTCTCTCTCTTTCTTTTATGCCATTTACTTTTTCACGATACTTTCTTTTCTTTGGTCAAACAAATATTTTATAAATTTAATTGACATAAGTTTATAATTTCGTATTTCACGTTGAAGATATTTTTCAAATTTTTATTTCAAGTTACATACGTTAATATGTGAAATCATTTTCTCGTAATGGAACGATCGTTTCTATGATTAAATTTCAACTGGAATTCGTTTCAAGTCGGTAATTCCAATTGCATGACAGTAATCTGACGCAAGGTAGGATATCTCTGAGAACTTTGTTATCCGCAAGTTCTTACTGAATAACACATCTCCTGAATTCAGTATATTCTCGACAGCTGGCGCATGCTGTGATCGCTTTTGCTCACTATCATCGAGACTTCCCTTAACAAGCAGTATAATATCATCTCAACTAATATAATATTATTAGTTGAGATTCATTATATTTCGATATAAAGGTGAGGTTCTATTTACAAATTCGAAAGTTTAATTGGCTCCTTTAAGAATCTCATTTTCTCTTGATAATTGATTAAAGTTAGAAATTACACATATGTCATTTATTAATCGAATAATACGATTTTTCTTCTTTCCTTTTTATTTCTTTTTTTTTGTTTGTTTTCTTTTTCAATAAGTATCTTAATTAAACAAATAATAGATTCAATTTATTTATTTATTTATTTATTTATTTATTTATTTATTTATTTATTTATTTATTTATTTATTTATTTATTTATTTATTTATTTATTTATTTATTTATTTATTTATTTATTTATTTATTTATTTATTTATTTATTTATTTATTTATTTATTTATTTATTTATTTTCATTTTTGTTTTATATTTTATATTTGAAAATTCGATGTTCGAAATATTCATTAAAACAAATTTTGATCTCTATCAAATGACACAACTTTATCATTTCAATTTTAAGGAATTTGAGATATGATCTTCCTCTTTTTCTTTATTTACATTACGCCAAATGTCTAATCCTCTTTTCCATCCGTGCATTGCGTACAAACTATTCAAGTTTATTGAACTTTCTCTTACCTTAAATCTCCGTTTATTTCTTGTAGCTCGTTCGCAAATAAACTATGAACGATGCACTTTTCGTTACTATGCATATATATCCCTCGAACGAATTTTAAGAAAAATTTTAATCGTTATTTCGAAACATCGGATTCCATAACATAGAACGATAGAAGAAAAATATTTATTTATATCATTTGTATTCGTTCATCGTTCATTATTAATTTAATCAAGATCAAAAGAGTAACGTTAAAAATAATTTCGAAAGGAAATTCATAGAGTATCTCATTTTATAGGTTTTCCATGTATACCTCCATTTTAATTGACACGCAAAACATAATTTGAGGAAATTAATCCATTAAGTGATATCCATTCAATTCAGAGAGAGGTACGCGTACAGTTACGTGTATCGTTATTCATAAAAATAAAAATACTAACGAGCTACCCCTCATCCCCTTATTCCCTTCTCATCCCTACAACCCTCCAAAGTCTCCAACATCACGAATGGCTAATGGATTCATCAAGCGGTCAAATTTGTTATCATAAATAGTTATAAACTTCCCGACAATTTTGTTAATTTCGTCTCCTGTATCAATTTTTTTTTTTATATATATACATATATATATATATATATATATATATATATATATATATAATCAGATATACGTGTATATATATATATATTTTTTTTATGATTAATGTTCGCGGTATTGACCGGCACTTTGGTTGACTATTAGCCGACACTTTCAAACCACAAAATAATCCAGACTACGACAGGGGAAGTTAAAAGTGGTTGTCAAGAGTTTCCGGAAGATGATAACGAATATGATACAATCAACATTCATTACTAAAATTAGATATTTATTAAATTTAATTTATTAAAAGAATTTATTAAACATTGTCTTCCTTCGTTTCTTTCCTTTTGAAATTTTTACCATATTTACCATTTTACCATATTTTTAGACATATGCACGTATAAGTAAAATCGTTTTTAATTAATTGTCCAATCGAATTTTTATTTCGTAATTATTCATCGATTCATTTAATTAAAATATTTTTAAAGATTCTTTTTAATTTATTATTATTATTATTATTATTAATTTTTTTTTTGACCTTACAATTGGTTGAAAGTATAACCATTTGACGGATTACGATTAGATCATACGTCTTTTTATTATTACAGCTGTTTTTAATATTATTGCTTTCTAAATGTTTGTATATATACCTATATGTATATGTGTTTACGCTCAATGTTTTAAGATATTTTATGAAGTTTCTTGTTGTTGTTACTATTATTATTATTATTATTATTATTATTTCTTGTTTTCGCAGATTAATTCTGATCTTTTAGAACATCTTGCAGGCTGATTCCAAGGATAGTCTCTATTTAGAATCTTCTGTTTATGAATATATGTATATATATATATATATATATATATATATATATACATATATTTGAGAAATTTTTGAGTGAGTGGGCAAGTGTATCCGGTATGACTGTTTTCTGTAAACGTATGTATATAGTTTGAGAGATATCAAGTGCTTTTAATGTTTATTTTATGATTGAAATATTTTGATATAATTCCGATAAATAAAATAATGATTGGGATTAATTTCTACTTTGTTATAATTCGTTTAATTATTTCTATTAATTATATTTCTTTATTTTTTCTCTTGTTTTTTTTTCTTTTTTTTTTTTCTTTTGTTTTTTCTATATACTTATTGTATGTATGTATTTGGAATGCATAATTTCTAGAATATAAATAGTCTTCGTTGATTTATCAACGTAATATCTGACTTGTTTCATGATGTTATATTGTCTCTGATAATTCTAAATTGATGTTCATTCGTTTATTAGTTTACATTTTACGGTCAATTCTTAAGATACATATTTTTAACCACATTGTCATGTTTCCTGACATATTCTTTATTAGTTAGTATATTACGTCCTCCTGTTATGTAGTCTATTGTTTCCTACCTGCCATTTAGACATCCTGCATTTATATGTTGGAATGTTACGATCTTTGATGATATGTTTATTGTAGTATCCTTTTTTGATTATTGAATTTATATTATGAATCCATGTTTCCTCTTATTATTATTATTATTATTATTATTATTATTATTATTATTATTATTATTATTATTATTATTATTATTATTGTTGTTGTTGTTGTTGTTGTTGTTGTTGTTGTTATGAAGGATGAGCCAAATAATTTCCGCACAATTTTGAATATTATATTTTGTACGTTGATACAAAATAAGATCTATATATATATATATATATATATTTTTTTTTTTATATTTTATATCAATGATTTCGGAGCAATACCTGTTGTGAATATAATCAAAGAAATTATTTTTATATTTTATTGCTTTCAGATATCCTTCAATACTCTCGTTAGTGAGGCATATTTGTGTTTTTATTCTTTTTTTTTTATCCTTTTTATGTTTTATATTTAATTCATTAACGATTGCGATATCTATTAAGTATCTGATTTTATTTGTATTGTTGATGTATGTTATATTCGGTCTGTTGTGTGCTTATTGTCTTGTATATATTTAGTACTGTGTCTCAATATAATTTAATTTCTTTTATTATTATTATTATTATTATTATTATTATTATTATTATTATTATTATTAACTATTATTATTATTATTATGAAGTTCTTAAAAAATCTATAAAAAAAAAAAAGAAAAACTTCTGTAAGAGTCAATGACATCGAATATAAAAATATATAGACATAGATACATGTATGAATCATAGGAAAAAATCTTGTCACGTCTATAAAAGAAAAACATAATTTCATACATACGTATGTATGCCTATTCGATTTTTCCGTTAAATAGCATAAAATCGTCGTGGATTAATTAAATCGTGCTCTCATCGTGTCGTGACGTAATCCGCAACTAAAGTTATTTTTGTTTTATATATACTATACGTTCTGAGTATTTCTTGCCTTTTAATCTTGGAGAGACCGTTACTAAGCGGAATTCAAAACACGTTTCCATTAATTTAATCCAAACGGTTAAAAGTTTTCATTATGAAAAATAAATGAATTATCCTCACTGTCTAATATATCAAAAAAAAAAAAAAAATGATGCTTTTTTCTTACACTTCTTTTGATTTATTTCATTTAACATTCCAATAAATTTTATCGAACGTTAAATTTTATCGTAATATTTTTTATATGATTCGACTAAGGATCAAAATTATTATATTTTTACTTTAATATATATAGATCATTATGAAATAAATTCTATGAGATGGCTATTGATATTCTTCGGTCGACGATCGCTATTATATACAGAAAATTGCATGGGAAGTCCAAGCCAATTATTATTTACCTACATCACAATTGCAATAATGCTGAATCGATAACAATTATTGTTTTCTCGATACGTCTTTGTTTTTACTCTCTCTCTCTCTCTCTCTCTCTCTCTCTCTCTCTCTCTCTCTCTCTCTCTCTCTCTCTGTCTCTCTCTTTCTCCCTTTGTGTGCGTGTGTATTAACATCTGTCTAATATTCTATACAGAAACATTAAATCATCTTTGAATTCTTATCAACATAAGTACTGTTTAATCATTTTTATTTTCATATAAATTATCGTTATCATTATTAACATTCCAAAGATCATCGAAATATATTCCATAAATTTCTGATAATATCAAAAAGATAAAAAGAGAGAGAGAGAGAGAAAAGAAGCAAAAGAGAAAGAGAGAGAAACATTACAAATTCGAGTTACATAATCTCTATTTGAAGGATCTCAAGGACTATGAGGTTTATTATTTTTACTTACGATCAAACTTACTTTCCAAAAAAGAGTGATGTTAAAAGAAAAAAAAAAAAAAAAAAAAAGAAACAACACACACACACACATATACATACGTATAAAGAAATTTATTATATGTTCGATTACGTCAATCGATCGAATCAAAAGATTTTAATCAAAGTTAATTCAACATTGTAACGGGCTTATGACAATAGTCGATCAGAATGTATTGTAGCGTTTAGTTGACGCTTCGAATGGCAGATAACATAGAGAAACGTAATAGAGACACTGATATACACAAACATTTTACACAGATGTCGCAAGAAACAAAAACTATCATAGATCGTACTGAACACGATTGGCACAGGTAGTTTGTTCAACAGTCTCCAACAGACAAGAGTGAGAACGGTCTATGTGAGAGTTTCATCATCCTTTATTTTACATAAATCACATCTTTCAGGTATCAGTAAAACGAGTTTATTCTAATTAATCGATCCGTCTCAATTACAAAATACACATAGAAACATATATACGTAATCATTAAATAGTCTTGTAACACATAACACGTTTTAATATATCGTAACTCGTTTACTTATGCATTATATATCATAAGTATCGATCGTAAAAGAGAATTAGTATAAGATACACCGAAATATATATATATATATATGTGTGTGCGATCTGTAAGTCAAATTTGAAGCGACAGTTTTGACCTTCTGTGAAGCGGAAAACTTGTTTACGAAGCGAATAATTCTTAAAATATACATATATAAGTATTTATATATATATATATATATATATATATATATATATGCGGTTGACAACTAGTCGAGATTTTCTGAAAATTAGGTAAATCAATAAAACCGTAAAACTACAAAAGAAAAAAAAGAAAGAAAGAAAGAGGACTTACGAATTTTGGAAGTTGATCGATAACATATTGATTGAATTGAGAACATCGACAACGAATTTGAAGAATGATCGATCGAATAAAACTCGTCATAAGTAGGTAAGTATTATATCGCCTTATACGATCTTCAATCCATTGATAAATTTATTTGGCAATTTAATGAGAAGAAGAAGAAGAAAAAGAAGAAGAAGAAAAAAAAGGAGAAAAATAGAAATAATAATTATAAATTAATAGGGGTGTTTCGTGGTTCAGAAAGGAAAGGAACAAGAGGATGAGAATTTAAATGAAATAATTTAACGTTTAAAAAAGGAAAAAAAGGAAAAGGAAATAATATATATAAATTTCTTTTATATGTAAGTTTAACAATTTCCATGAATAATATGCAAATATAATTTTAAGCGTCGAGTTTTCGAACAAATCATAACCGTATCTTGGTCTTTGCGGTTTAACATATCCAAACCAAGGTCGGGGGCTAGTAATATCGTCTATCGTTGCTTGAAAAGCTAACGAAGAAAGCCGAGTCGATCAGTAACGGCGCTGACAGCAGGTAGAACGAAAGAACGGGATTCAGAAGGACAAGCATAGACAACGTTTATATCTCTACGAAAATAAAGGTACAGAGTGACAGACTAAAAATTATTATTTTATTACATATATCTATGTCAAGTTTTACTATTTTTCATTTATAGAGTAGAAGAAAGAAAAGAAAAAAGAAGAAAAAAAAAAAAAGAAAAAAAAAACGAAGGAAAAGAACAAAAGAACAAGAAGACGACGAAGAAGACGAAGAAGAAGAAAAAGAAGAAAAAGAAGAGAAGGAAAAAGAAGGTGTATCTAGATGAATTTTTTTTTTTTTTTTGTTTGTTTCTTTTTCCTTTTTTTCTTTTTCCTTTACATCATTGAAAAGCGAATAGGAAAAAGGAAAAATAATATATTGTTATCACGTGACTTCGACCTTCCTCAACCATTTGAACGTTCTCTCTTATATGTCTTTATCATCCTTTGAGGATCTTTTCAAGGAGGTTCAAAGAGAGGAAGAGAAAGAGAAAGAGAGAGAGAGAGAGAGAAAGAGATAAAAAAGGAAGAAGGAAGATATAAGAAGAGTAAGAAATAAATCGAGTATCAAAATGGCGAAGAGTCATCTTGGTGTTGATTATCACCCTTTCAAGATCGTGGTCAAGACTATTCTTCTACTCTGGGTACGTTTGCTTCAGCAAAATATTATCATATGTATGAATTATTATTATTTTTTTTTTTTTTTTTTTTTTTTTTTGTAGAAATGTTCTTTTCTTCTTTTTCTTCATCTTCATCTTCTTCTTTTTTCTTTGTTCTTTTTTTTTTTTTCTTTTTCTTTTATTCTTTCACTATGATCATTAATGAATGTTAATTTTTTTTTCTTTTTTCTCTTTCTTCAAGACACCTAACATTGTAATTTCTTTATATTAAATCTATAGTATATTAATAATTTTTATTTGCACGTAAGATCAAAGAATACTTTCACTAATCTTATCAATTAATAATAGAAGCTATAAGATAAATAAGATTAATCGATCTGTATTGTAGACATTTATTTAAAAATTCTCATGTTCATTGTCTCTAAGCTTATCGTCAAAGTAATTAAATCATTATTATCAGATTGTTTAAATCTCTTCATCGGTACTAACGAAGCAAATCAAATTGAAAAGAAATATTATTGACTCATCCAAATTTAATTGAATTCCTCTTTCTCTTATCTTCTTAATCATATCGTATTATATATATATATATACATACATATATTTATCTATAAATATATTATCTATCTAGTGTGCATATATATATATATATATATATATATCTATATACATATGTATACTCCATGTTTTCTAATCATAGATTTCTAATCGTTGATTTTAAACATTACGTATATGCATTTAAATTTCTTTTGTTTATCTTGATACATCTCGTGCTTGAAGAATATAAAAGAATATAAAAGAACAATCCGTACTTCTATAATTTATCTTCAATATCAAAAGCCTTGATTTAATAGCTTATACAATATTTATCTTTATCGGTTATTAAAAATTATCGATTCTCGTAGATAATGAAATCAAAGAATTTTATCTAGGAGAAGAGAAATACGGAAAAATAAAGGAAAGGAAATAAGTTGTCGAGTTTGAATATCTTTAAATAAGAACTGACGAGAGAATTATCGATGATCTTATTAAAGAAGGAAATGCGAGATTAACTTTTTGTTTATTCGCTGCATCTTTTCTTTTCCTTTTTTTTTCTTTTTTTTTCTTTTTTTTTTTTCTTTTTTGTATTGTAATCTTATTTTTTTCTTTCAAAAAAAGAAAAGAAAAAAGTAATACGTAGTTGTTCGTTGGAAATGATTCAATGAATCGGATTATTATTTTCCATTAATATAATTTTATTTATATTAACGATATTTTTATAAAAAAAAAAAAAAAAAGAAAACAAAAGAAAAAGAAAGATGAAAAAAAAATCGATGACAATAAATTTAAATAACAATTAATAATATTCATTGATCGAAATCGAAATTATTTCTTTGAGTTGTGTTTTTAAAGAAAAGAAAAAAAAAGGAATAAATAAATAAAATAAAATAAAATAAAATAAAATAAAATAAAAATTAAAGGCTTCTTCATTTCTTTTAATCGCGAATTTCAATAAACTGGTTCAAAGAAATCATTCAAATTTTTCATACTACAATCATTATTCTTTCTACGTCAAATACGTTCTTCATATGCCAGCTGCATTACTACGATTTCACGATAATCACGAATATCTTTTCGTTTACCCTTTTCTCCCTCTCTCTCTCTCTCTCCCTCTCTCCCTCTCTCTCGCTCTTTTCTCGTACTCTTTAATCAAAAGGAAAGATCGTAATTAGCATTTCTAACGAATTGTTCTGAAATTGCAGATTGCAGTTGAGACAAATAGCGATTCACAAG
>NC_140811.1:17127500-17195000 GCF_050613455.1 Vespa mandarinia
GCTAAAGATATATATATATATATATATATATATATATATATATATATATATATATATATACATAGGTTAAAATCGATGATATGCACAAAACAGTGTACATAATGGATTATTATACCCTAAATAATATAAAGAATCATATTATTCAGCATTGTTATAAATTCATTTATAAATCATACATAAAGTCTCATTCGGGTTTCATAAAATTTTTTTATAAACAGATATTCAATTAAAATTTGTCCTGTATGACATAAAAATATCATTTTTAATCAATTATTATTTAAATACATTTTATATTTACATATATATATATATATATATATATATATATTATATGAGTTCGTACATCTATTGCCCCAGTATTATAAAAGTTACGTAGACTTGACGAAACAAAGCACACGTATAGTCGTTCGAAAATCAAAAAAAAATCCAAAAAGAAAAGAAAAAAAAAAAACAATCACGGATACGAGTTCTAATTAGAGTAATAATTTTTTCATTTACTTTTCTTTCACTCACTTATCTTTTCATTTATTTTTCCAAAATGGCCAACTTGAATGACCTTTCTATGACGTATCCCTTATCATTTCTTTTTCCTTCGCTTTCTCTCTCTTCTTTTTCTTCTTTTTTCTTCGGAGAAAAGAAAAAAAAGAAGAAAATAAATAATAATAAATGTGGATATTAGAAAGTGGTTTAGTAGATAATGAAATTTATTGCTTGAATAACCACGTACGATGTTAATGCCAACGTTAATGAAAATCCCTTTTAATGAAGGTACGGTCAAATCTACAGGTCTACCGACTTAATGTTATTCTTATTAAAGAAGAAAAGTGAGAACAAAGGATGTTAAAGGAAGAGAAATGTATTTTCCCTGGAAAAGGGATTCTCATGCATTCTCATTCTCTCGTTCTGGTGAGAAGAAGAAAAAAAAAAGAAAAAAAAAAAAAAAGAAAGAAATGAAGAAAAAAAGAAAAAAAAAGAGAGAAATGAAGAAAATTAAAAAAAAATAAAGAAAGAAACGAGAGAATAAAACTTCTTCAAAATTTACATCGAACAATATCAATACGTAATTATGTTAATGATTTTAACATTATTAATGATTTTAATTACGTCACTTTCATTTCATATATATGTGTGTACGTATTAATCGTATTCTTGTGCTTTGAATATCAATCTTTAGTAAGAGTTAATAGAGAAGAAGCGTCCGTGATAAAAAGGAAAAAAAAAAGAAAAAGAGAAAGAAAGAAAAAAGAACTATGAACCATTGATTGTCGAAATCGTAAGGGTGTAGAGATCGAGTAAAAAAAAAAAAAAAAAAAAAAAGAAAAAAAAAAGAAAAGAAAAAAGAAGCAATGCATCTTAAAATGCGACTTATCATTTTTTTCGCGCGCTTCTCTTTTTCTTTTTTTCTGTTTCTTTCTTTTTTTTCTTTTTTCCTTTTCTATTTTCATTAAAGAAAGCCGATAAATCTAATCTACGAAGTTTTGATTTTGCCTACAGAATACTTAATACTTTCATATAAAAGAAAGATCAGAAGATTCCAATGAAGGGCTTAACATCGGTCATCTGATTTATATCGTCTCTTTTGCATCCAGACTGGCCAATGTAAATCAGTCGATGACAGCTTTTTACCATGCACTATTTCCGGTATAGTATAACTTGGCAAACGAAGAACCAAGGCGCCGTTAACATCTGCTCGATGCAACGTTCCAAGAAAAACAACTAACGTGGTCGTTCTTTCGATAGATATTATCGATCGATATATACCATAAAACGTGAGTAGGTTTTCGTTAGATTATAATACTCTATAGTGATATTAGAACATATTTGTGTTGTACAATGTGTATACAGATTTAAAATTATTTACTTTAATTCTTTTATTTTAATCATTTATATATAATATATACATATATATATATATATATATATATATATATACATATATATATAGTTTAGAAATAAATCAATTCATAATATAAAATAAATTTTATTGATAAACAAATAATATAATTTCGGGACACTATGTACATATATATATATATATATATATATATATATATATATATAAATATATGTATATATATATTTATTTATTTATATAAATATATATCCGTATATATATATATATATATATTACCTACGTAATATGTAAAATTTGAGAAAATATTATTACAGTTAAAAGATACGTTTAATATAAAATTTTAATCGACTATTAAACGCACGGTTGGTAATTCTTTTCATTTATCATAATCGTTTAATCAAGCAACCTACGACACAAAGGAAATTCGTTAAAATCATCTCGAGTAATGAGACTTTAAAAGGTAGGACGTATACTTGTTGACTATCAAGTTTTTCAATGGTTTTTAAATCAACCTCAGAGGTGGAAAGAGAGAAAGAGAAAAAGAAAGAAAGTAAGAGAGAGAGAGAGAGAGAGAGAGAGAGAGAGAGAGAAAAAGAGAGAGAGAAAGAAAGAGTTATGGCCGCTGATGAAAAATAAAATTCATTCCATTTTCATTTTGATTGTTCTATAAATATTTACTGTGTAATAATGTTTTCTAATTATGCATCTACGTACGTACATATTGTCAAAGAAATTTTTCACGTAACATCCAATAATAATTACTTTTAATTTAACGAATATATACGTATTTACTTACTTTACTTACTCATTCAAAAATTCTCGTTTCGACGATATTTAATAGATTTTAAAATAAAATCATCGTACGGCAAAAAATCATAGTGAATGTCAATATGATATGGCATTTAATGAAAGGATCGGACGAGTGAACAGGACGAATGAAAATATACATATAAACTATAAAATATTAATGATATTACAAATAATACGTACGATTATTATAAAAATGTTAATAAAATTTTTTCGTTACTTTTTCTGATTGAAATGTTTTCTAAAAAAATAAAAATAAAAAAAATAAAAAAAGAAATAAACAGATGGAAAGAACGTAGTACGAACAATTTATTTTATGACACACATAGAAAGTTTCATTCAGGGAAGCTTTCGGTTGATCCATAAATATACGTCAGGTTGTATCTTCTTTTTTTTGTCCCGCATAAAATTTCGAGAGAGAAATGAATGAAGATCATCTTCTCTTTGATTATAAAATTGAAAAGGCTTTTAAAAGAAGATGTTAATGAATAAAATTTAATGTCAGAAACAAACGGTACGAATCTTCTCTTTCTCTCTCTCTCTCTCTCTCCCTCCCTCTCTCTCTTTCTTCCTCTCTCTCTCTCTCTCTCCCTCTCTCTCTCTTTCTTCCTCTCTCTCTCTCTTCCTTTACTATCGAGTAACCTTTCAACTTTATTATTCAACTTGGAACGAAAATGAAAGAACGAACGAACGAACGAATGAACGATTGAACGCCTCGAATTCAATTTAAAATTGATGTCTTTATTTATTCACATTCCTTTAGATGATTCGCATACGAGGTCGATGAGAAATTGACGATACGAATCACGAAGGAATCAAAATTACCATATTAATGTACGTTTCAAGATTTTATCGCCACGAAATTGTGTATTCGTAGGGATTAAAGGACGTAGTCACGTACGACCGTGTGCGTGCTCGTTGTTCGATCCCACGATAGGAAAAAGTAAAAATAATAGGATAGAAAAAAAAAAGAAAGAGAGAGAGAAAAAGAGAGAGAGAAAAATCCGATACGTCGATTATAACGCATCTGGAGAGCAGATCAGTTCGTTGCTTGGATGAAATTGATGAACCGTGCAAATTTACATCCCAAAAGCATCACTTCTTCCTCTTCTTTCGATTTTGCTGAGTTTCGATGTACTCGAAAAAATCAATAGTTAGAATCCAAAATAAATTTGAATAAATTTCTCTTTTATTTTTCGACTATTTTTCGAGTCTATATATTCTATCTTTACCTCTCTCTTTCTCTCTCTCTCTCTTTTTCTCTCTTTCTCTCTCTTTCTTTCTCCCCTTTATTTTTTCCTTCCTTTCAAACATATTATATATATATATATATAATATATTTTCGATAAAAAAGGTATGTTACTCAGAAACATATGTTTCATATAGTTTATTAGGTTTTATAAGGGGAAAAAAAAAGGAGAGGAAGAAAAAGAAAAAAGAATGAAAGATTCTCGCACGCTTTCTACTAAGTAGATTTAATCTGTTTAGATAATATATAAGTAGATTTTTTTTTTTTTTTTTTTTTTTTTTTTTTTTATACATACGATACTCGTTTTTATTTGTCAATCGTACAGATATCACTAGACATGCAATGAAATTAAACAAATGCTCAGGGTAAAAGATCGGGAAAATTTCTCGAGAGAAATAGAACTTTACATGGGAATTATAATTTCACGTTCTTTTATATATCTATGTATACTATTTAATTAGTTAAAAATGACTATGAAACGCTAGAGAGAAAATAGTAATAACGAGAAGTGAAATTGTATAAACGTAATGAGTACTATAATATTAAACGTTATCCTTATCTCTCTCTCTCTCTCTCTCTCTCTCTCTCTCTCTCTCTCTCTCTTTCTCTTTCTCTTTTCCTTTCCGATGAGACTAATAAGTTAATAAGGAGCTAATTATAAAACAAATTAGAATATACCTCCTTTTCATACGATATATTAATTAAAAAAAAATGTTACACATATGGTAAAAAAAAAAAATATATATATATATATCTATAAGAATGAAAATATAATTTCAATAAAATATATTATCAATAAAAAGAGTTTTCTCAAATAACGAATTTACATGTCTACGAACAAAGGATAAATTTATATGTATAAATGAAAAGATAAAAAAAAAAAAATTAAAGAATCGCTCGTAATTATTGTTCGGCGATAACTTCAACAAATATTTATAAATTATTAATGAAACGAACGTATAACAATAATCAGACAACGTGATACAACAAATATGTTGTATGTATGTATGTATACATATTTCAAAGGAATTATTATAATATGAGATCAATAAAATAAAACGTATATCCTCTTTTGAAGATTTAATTATTTAAACGCTTAATCAAATATATCTTGAAGGTCTCAAAGTTGTACATTGAAAATTAAAACTAAATACATATGTATGTTACATGTATACGTTAACGTTGAATAAAATATATCAATTTGGATAGAAATGTAATTGAAAGGAAAAAAAAAAAAAGGAAAAAATGTATTTCCCTAATCATTCCCCGAAAGAAAATTGTTCGTTAGGCTCAGATTTTAGAATTGATCTTAATGAATGCATCAAATATATGTAATAGCAATAATGTAATCAATTCTTTTGTAAACATCTGATAACCAATGAATTCGTCAATTTAATTCTCTTTCTTCTTTATCCATTTATTTATTTTAATTTCATTGATACGTCATTCAAATTGTAAGCATTCAGTAATCATAAAGAACATTATTACGGTTACGGAATTTTTTTAAACTTCAATCAATAACTCGATGAAATATCGATCAACCGTAAATTGCTCGTTGTATTCATATTGTTCTTTATGGCTTTATTTTCAACGACTCTTGTTAGACTTGAAATATCGATTTCCATTTAAAAAGATTATTATGATTCTCGTATTTTAACGACAGTGCTCATTTATGAAATAGCCCCTATAAATATTACATTTCTCCCCATTTAAAATCTAGCAACTTTCATTGGTAACATTTCTTTGTAAAATCAATACGATCAGAGATATTACATTTGGATTTATATCCTTTTAAAATGAGACAGCCTGGTATATAAAAAATGATTCATTAGATAGTATGACAAAGTAAACAACTATAGAAATTTGTTTTTACTAAATTATATGGAATTATATGGACATTGAGATTTTTTTTTTTTTATATATATATAGTATAACAATCAGTAACACTTCAAGTTCTTTTTCTTTTTTCTTTTTTCTTTTTTCTTTTTTCTTTTTTTTTCTTATTTTTTTTTTTTTCACACACGAGATTATTATACACAGTGCCGTGGGCACTATTACTGAGATTGTCTATCTCGTGATGTTGATCAACTTCCCCATTCCCCAACTAAATGTCCACAAGCTGATTTTCCCGCAAGACGGAGTTTCATTCCACTATCTTAGATACGTCATATATTTTCTGAATGAAACTTTCCCACAACGATTTATTGGCTGGGAGTAGACATTGCCTGGCCGCTTAGACCTTCAGACTTTATACCACATGGTCTTCTACATTTGAAGCTCTGTTAAAAAATAAAATCTATGTACCATTTATACCGCAAAATGTATAACAATTGAAAGAAACGTTCTTGTTTTTCTTCAGGAAAATAGTATTACATAGAATTGAATTTCTAGAAAATGTACGAACAATTGCTGAAAGTCACATCTAACATTTATAGAAATCCATAGAAACTTGAAATTTTATTAATTATTATACGACAAATGTTACTCTCGTTTTCCATATATTTTAATCAAAATAAATCATTGAAATTATTTATTCTATTATGATACATTCTGTATATTTTATTTTATATATATATATATGATTTCTATCTGTTTGGTCAGTATAATTAATTAAGCGTCAGGCTCGCGTCACGTTCGCGTTACTTATATTACATACTAATATTTTATTATAAACACTGACTATTTATATAAAATACTGACTTAATAAATAATATATATATATATATTTTTTTTTTCTGTAATATATACATGTATAAATATGCAATTTTTGTATAAATATATATTATATGTGTATATATATAATATTATTATATGTATATGTATATATACTATTATATTATTATTTTTGAGATATAGAAAGAAAAAAATAAACAAATTGAAAATATTATATTCATATATTCGGGGATAATATTATATACATATATATATATATATATATATATATATATATCTTTTTACGAAGGATAAAAAATTCCGAATTATTTCATTTACAGAGGATTCGAAAAAAAGATTTTGCATTACAAATGGACAGTCGCCGAATTACTTTTTTTTTCTGTTTTCTTTTTCTCCATTATTCTCTCTCTCTCTCTCCCTCTCTCTCTCTCTCTATCCCTCTGTCTCTATCCCTTAGTTGCATGCTGGGGCGTATCGATCGAGATTTCAAAGGCATTAAAATTCGTCGAGATTCTTGGTCATATCGAGAAAGATTTGAATTGGTAAGAGAGCTTACATTAAAAGATCAAGATCTGGAAGAAGAAATAGAGTAGTCCTTTAAAGAATAAATGGTGACGGATAATGTATTCAATGTCGAAGAAATATGAAAAGGCGTCTTAACTTCGACGCCAGGCTAGACTAAAAAGCTTTGTAAAGTGAGAAAGGGAAACCCTGTAGAGTTTTACAAGCATATTCTTTTTATCCTTCTCTCTTTATCTCTCTTTCTCTCTCTCTCTCTCTCTCTCTCTCTCTCTCCTTCTTCCATTTTACTTCTGTTAAATGAAAAGTAGAATGTAAACGAAACGCATGAAAATACATAATATCCTTGATAAAAGTGGACAAACAAATGGAAGAAGTCCTTTGATCCCCATTTCTTCTTACGAGAGAAAGAAAACAAAGAAGGAGAGAGAGAAAGAGAGAGACGTAAACCAATCATAAAGGTCAGGGAGAAAAATATTCCTACTTTTCCAGATGACGTCGATCTCTTCGACAAACTTAATAATTTCTTTCGAAAAGGATAAAGTCGTTTGTACAATAGAACAGTAAATCTCGCTCATTTTCTATTCTTCTCTCATTTATTTTTATCATAGAAAATTAAATTAACTCTTCCTCTTCGAAGAATATCTATTAAATCGGCATTGGCCAATTTTTCAGAAGTCATTCAGGAAAATTGTCTCGTATATTTAAACTTTTATCTCTTTGTTGTTTCTCGACGAATATTTGGGATAAAAATTTTCATTGACAATTGAATAAATTATTAATCGTTCCTCAATTGTTCTTTGGAATGTTTAATGATAAGAACGATATGAATCATTCTTCTCGTTCGTTCTTTGTAATTTCAAAATAATAAAAGATTCAAATCGTTCGATCCTTTTCCTTTTACACAATCAATGGTAAATAATGGATTTATTAACACGCTCGAACGAACTGATATTTATTATTATCATCAAATTCAAATAAATCATACACTCGAATAGATTTTCTTTTTGTAATAAATTCGAGAGAAATTAATATACCGTAATATTTAATTTGACAAAAGATAATCGATTTGATCAATATCATGATATACGATATATATTAAATAATGTATATTATATGTAAATATTAAGGAGAAAATAATCAAAGAGATTTGTTTTCTTTAACGATGGTATTTTTTTATTTTTTTTTATTTCTTTTATTTTTTTCTTTTTTTTTTCTTTTTTTCTTTTTTTTTTTGAAGAAATTTTTTCATGAAAATTGTTGCCGTTGTCATACGAACAGAAAGGTGTACGACAGCTACGTTTGCTTAAAGCAACGTATGAAAAGGTAACAGTGCGTCTGTGCAGTGGAAAAGTGGCGCGCGACCGACGGACAGCGAGGAGCTTTCTCGTAACTTGAAAGCTTCCAGTCAGTCAGCGACGAACCGTGTTCGACGATAATCCGCGTACGTCGTTGTCGAATTCGACTAAACTTAGGGACCGAGTTTTCCCTTGTTATCTTCCCTTTCTCATTTCCCCATCTCTCTCTCACTCTCTCTCTCTCTCTCTCTGTCTGCCTTTCTCTCTCTCTCTCTCTCTCTGTCTGCCTTTCTGTCTCTCTCTCTCTCTCTCTCTCTCTCTCTCTCTCTCTCTATCTTTCTCTATCTCCATTTTTGTCTTTCTTTTTCAACAAATCTAAGCTGACCTTAGAAAAGCTTTGGTAAAAAGAAAAAAAATATAATTGAATTTTAATCATATCACTTTTATTTTTCTAAACACTACTCCATTAATTTTTGTCTACATCAATGTACACATAAATATCCCATTATCTCTTGATCAAACTTTTTACAAACTTAATACATTCCATAGATGAACAG
This sequence comes from Vespa mandarinia, assembly GCF_050613455.1. NCBI lineage: Eukaryota > Metazoa > Arthropoda > Insecta > Hymenoptera > Vespidae > Vespa > Vespa mandarinia. The sequence goes on from NC_140811.1 coordinate 17,136,459, forward strand.
TGAAAATATTTTCATTTTCTTTCCTTTTAGAGAGAAATTTAATTATATGCTTTTTATTAAATTGATCCGTCAAATTATTTCTTCTTTTTTCTTTCTCTTTTTTTGTCTTTTTTTTTTCTTTTTTTTTTCTCTTTTTTTTCTTTTTTTTTTGGTATACATAAACAGTGAAATCTTATTTTAATCTATAGAGACGTGAAGGGAAGGGAGGGGTGGGAGGGAGGGAGGGAGGGGGGGGGGAATGTAATTAAATTTTTTGAATGAAATTTATCTTTCAAATGGATCGTTCAATAATTAGGTTAAAAAAATTTTAACGTAATTACATACTAACATACATATGTGTGCGCTATTGTTAGATCGTCGAAATTTTTTTTAGATTTAAATCTCCATTTGTAGATTTTGATCGGGACTCGATCACGATTATGGAAAAATAAAAAGAAAAAAGAAAATATTGTTGATCGTAAAAGGATTTCTCAAGGTAGTTATCCATATTCCATCCTACATATAAAAACTTCGTAATCGATCATTACTTATCTATTATCATTTACTTTAAGATTGGAAAAAAAAAAAAAGGGTAACGTAATATCACTCGTAATATATCTCGTTTGATTCTCGTACAATAAAGTTCTCTTTTTTTTCTCGTTAAAAAATCTATCTCAAGTCTTCCGATAGGTACTTATAATGATGTTGAAAATATGATCGAAAGTTTTGGAAATGGTTTCTGACGGGTGTAAGAGACTTCGGAGACTTCATAAAGCTGGTTCATCGTAAAATCTTTAATAAAATTTTCTTATAGTTAATAGTGCAATTTTCAAAAGAAAATTATCAAAATACCATTTTACGAATTATCATAGAAAAATTTTCGAAGAAATCACGTAAGCAACCCTCTCTCTCTTTCTCTCTCTCTCTCTTTCTCTCTCTCTCTGTGTCTGTCTGTCTGTCTATCTCTCTCTCTCTCTCTCTCTCTCTCTCTGTGTCTGTCTGTCTGTCTGTCTCTCTCTCTCTCTCTCTCTCTCTCTCTCTCTCTCTCTCTCTCTCTATTTCTCTGGAATCTTAAGTACGAGCATTCCATACCAATCTTTTTCATATTCGATATTTCATTCTTTGTGATTCATAAAAAATATATTTGAGAGGGGAAAAAAAGAGAATGAAAATAAGAAAGAAAAAGGAAGATAAAAAAAAATGTACAAGTGTGCTTAAGAAATTCTATCCATTTCCGATATAATTTATCTCTTACTACAAGGCTACGAGTTATATTACTCGATTCGAAAGAAAGAATTCTAGTATTTATGGAAAGAGAAGGGGGGGGGGTGGATAAGGATGACGATGATAAAGGAGAAAAAAAATATACGAGAGAAGATGTAATGGATCTTGTTAGTTCATTATGTACATATATCAGAAATTCAAGCCGCACTTTGATATTTACGAGAAGTTCACGCGAGTCAGATTGTAAATAAGATAAATAACAGGAGGAAAGTAGAAGGAAGAAAGAAGGAAATGAATAAAAAAAGAAAGAAATAAAAAAAACGAGGATGAAGGGAGGGAAAGAGAGAGAGAGAGAGAGAGAGAGAGAGAGAGAAAGAGAGAAAAAAGAAAGAAAGAGCATCCTATTCCTTTTCCCTTTTTTTAATTCTTTTTCACAGACTTTTCTCAAATGAACTTGTCATTTTGCAAGAAAAAAAAAAGAAAAAAAAAAAAAGAAAAAAGAATCGTATGATGAACGCATTTTGTTTATAACAACATAGTCTTCTCTTCTTAGTCATCGTGGTTGTATAAATTCTTGATTAGATAAAATATGCATAGAATAAAAATTGTTCTCTACTTTTTTGTTTGTTTTTTTTTTCTTTTTTTTTTGTTTCCTTCTTTCTCTTCTTCTTTCTCCTTTTCTTTATTTTCATTTTTCTTCTTCTTTTTATACGAACTCTTATTATTCTACTTGTTAAAAAGGGATACATACGAAATTCAAAGGGTCTCTGATAATTTACTCGCAAACAAGTTCCTCTCATTAATCAATAAATTTTCGTTTAAACAATTAGATTTCTTACAATATCAATGTGTCATAATCATTAAATTAAATATATCTATATACTTTTCTAAAGATATATCGTAAATATTATTCGATTTGATTAGTTTTCTTTTTAAGAAAATAATTGAAGATATTAAATATTTAAAAATGTAATAAAACGAATAATAATTCAAGTTTGTTCTTAATATAATAATAATAATAATAATAATAATAATAATATTAAATGATTAGATACGACGTAAAAGTATATAAATATTGGTTAAATCAGTATGAAAATCCTGAATATGATAGGACGTAGATGTGTCCCTTTCATATCATATAAATTTTTAAACGTGTAGAGAAAATTTTCTTCCTTCATTTCAATTAACGAAGTTCGCAATAATTTATCCAACTTCCACGCAACAATGATATTTACTTTTTAAGATCCTGGTTCATTAAAAGTTCGAAAGTTGCCTCGAGGTAATTCGACGAGTTTGAAAAAAGGATGCCCAATCAAGCTCTTCAAAAAAACAAAAAAAAAAAAAAAAAAGAAAGTAAAACAAACAAAAAAATCGATTATCTTCCGTCGAAATGATTTTTTTCCTATAGAAACATCTACGTACACATAACCTGCTGAATTTTATATCAATAACATTTCGATCGAACTGAATATAATTTGATTGGGAATGAGAGAGAAGAAAAAAAAAAAAAAAAAAAAGAAAAAAGGAAAAAGAAAAAGTCAAAGTCGAATCGGCAATTTCATTTTCGTGGAAATATTATTTCAGCTCGAAGATACTCGAACGTTTACTTTCGATAGGATTTTAATCGATTTTCACAGCTCGTTCTATAATATTACTTAAAAAAAAAAAAAAAAAAAAAAAATGAAAAAAAGGAAAAGTAAACGACAAGTCGTAGAAGGGAGGGGAGGATAGGAGGAAAGAAAAAGAGAGAGAGAGAGAGAGAGAGAGAGAGAGAGAGAGAGAAAGAAAGAGGAAATGAGTGAATAAGAGAGTAAGAAGAGTGAGTGAGTGAGTGAGCGAATGAGTGAGTGAGTGACTGAGTGAGTGTGTCAGTAGGAGTAAGGAGAATTATCGATTGTATAACAAATTATTGCCATAACTAGTTTCAACCTATTAACGAGTAACGAACGATCATCGAGAAGATGCCTAAGGCAAATTATTAACAACGCACGATATCGCTTGAAATAGGGTTCACTTTAATGTCAGCACCATTTTGTTGTTCTGTTTACTCTTTAGCATAAAATTATTCGCAACTTATTCACCAAGAATAAAAACCATTATTGAATATTACATTATCATTAATAACAATGATAACGATAATGATAATAAGAATAATAAAAGACATTGAATATTCAACATTCTATATATCTTTATAATCCTTGAATTAATTCACACGCGAGAAATCATTTTTTTTTCTTTTCTTTTCTTTTTTCTTTTTTTTTTTTTCAAAAAAATATAGAAATTTTGGATGAATTAAAGTGTGAGATTAAAAATTCAAATTACGTGCTCGTTGCTACGAAAGAGACGAATAATATAGCCAGAGAGATAGAGATAGATAGATATAGAGAGAGAAAGAGAAAAAAAGAGAGAGATAGAGAGAGAGAGAGAGAGAGAGGGAGAGAGAGAGAGAATAAAAAATATCGTTTTATCGAAGGAACAATCGACTTCATTAATCCAGTGATATAATTCGAACAAGTTACTTAAGAGGAAAGAAAGAAGAAGAAGAAAGTGGAAAGAAAAAAAAAAGGAAAAAAAAAAGAAGAAAGAAAAGTAATAGAATGCTTTATTAAAGTATATTACAAGGAAGATGATGAAAAGGACAACATATTAAGAACATGTGAACTCGCGTTCAATTTTTTGCGGTATAAGAAAGAAGAAGAAAAAGTTGGAAGTATCAAGGCGTCACAAGTTTTACAGATCGTTTCGTCAGTATCTATTTCAAGTTTAGAACAACCGTTCTCTATAAGAGGAACTCTTTGTGAAACATGTGACGAAGCTCCTTCGCACAATTTGCTCTTGGAAATAGAAATAATATAAAAACGTATAAAGAATAGATAATATTTCGTTCAGGTAAGACAATATGATTACATTCATATCCTTCAACTAATTTCTTTTCCTTTCCTCTTCTGTTTCTTTGTTTTTTTTTTTTTATTCTTTTTTCCATTTTTTCATTTTTTCATTTTTTCATTTTTTTTTTTTTTTTTTTTTTTTTTTTATTAAATGCTTCTACCTAATTAACAAGCTGTATCAGGTTACGATTAGGTTAATCCGAATTAAAGGTTATTGCGTATTAAAGTGGAACTCCATGGAAAAAGACGACATTTTCTTTCTCCTAATTGGAAAATTTTCCTTCTCGATAATAAAGGACAGTTTTCTCATCGATCTAAATTAATCTGATCTAATATTAAGTACTTGGGGAAATTAAATTTTACACATGTCTGTATCATATATAATATATTTATGACAGACACCTTTTTATTATTGTTATTTAGATTATTAAAATTTTCTTTTTCCTTTTTTTTTCTTTTTTTTTTTTTTTTTTTTTTTTATATATATAAATTTATAATGACATAATGAAATAATTAATATATGCCCACGTATTTTGTATTCAATTTTTGTGTATTTTGTGTATTCAAAACGTGATTCCTTTATAATCAATTTAATTATTCAGAGTTTTAATAATTTTAGAAATGTAATAAATTCGTTATTATTCATACGGAAGTACTAAAGGAATTTAAAATTTATAATCTGAAATTAATATAATGTTTGAAATTTTCTTCTCATAATAATAAAATAATAATTATCTCTTCTTCAAAACTTTTTTGTTCCTTACATGCATAACTAACCGAAGAAGAATTTTCAAAGCTGAAGTAAACGTTGACGTTGATACATTTTTTTCGCTTTGTCTTATTATAATTAATTTGTACGATAAGCTTTAACGATCATGTAATTGTTACCATTTTGAGAGCATTTAACAAAGTACCAGCTTAAAACTATAGCTATATATATATATAACTATATAAAACTATAAATCTCAAAGTAATTAATAGTATTCAATTTAAAAGCTTTTAGAGGGTTTCCATGTATTACTTAACGATCATCGATTTCGTCGATCACGATTTCGTCGATCATTTTTACATAAGTATACGTGTCCTTTTCCAAAAAAAAAAAAAAAAAAAAAAAATTATGAATAAAAATAAAAATAATATAAAATAATATCATTCAATATAATTCGTCATTTATAAATGAATCGGATGTTTTTCTCAAATCTTAAAAAAATATTTACTATAAGCATTATCATTTCACTATGAATTTATTTTATTTTTAATGTTCATACTAATTTAATAAGAATGATAATTAATAAATTCAATGGAATGATATCAATACGTCATTACGATTAAAATAAATGTTTAATTAAACTTTTCAATGGGTAATTAATTAATTATAGTACTCCTGTTAATCGTAGATACGCGAACATTCATTCACTATAAATCTTGATCAGTGTCCTTTACGTTCTATCTTTTCAAACGAAGTCCTTACATTCGAAGTAATCGAATTTCACTTTGCAGTGGGTGTTGATTGAACGATCGTAAACGTTCCATGCATCTTGATACAAATATCTGTTGAATAAATTATTGATAATATCATTTAACAAATATCTAATTAATAGATTTATTGAAAATTATTTTTCAAGATAAATTTCAAAGATTTTAGGGATTTACAAAATATTCGAATTATTTTATAACTTTCAAAATTCAAAACAAAATTCATAATTGAAAGATCTATGCATTACAAATGGATCATAGTCACTCGATATCTTTTTAAAATTTATCGAAATTAATTAATTATAATTAATCGAGTACGAGTAATTATTAAGAATTGTTTATATATATATATAGATATATATAAATACGAGTCATCTTATATGAATTTAAATTATATAATTAATCAAATACGAATGAAACTTATTTAGCATCCTAGTAAATCGCGTTACTTTTCAAAAAAAAATTTATTCGAATGATCTAAAATTTGTAACCTTAAAAATTCCCTGAACTTTCATTTTCAAGTAATATTAAATAAATCAAATGATATAGAAACAAGAAAATATTATAAACGGTACATGCATAACAATGCAAAAACTTTCTAAAATACAAAACAAAATTAATTAATTATTAATAAAATGAGTAGAGCTAATTAAGAAAACTATTCATATAAAGTCACATCCTATATAAACTTGTGCAATTAATCAAATATGACAATAGCTTCCCGCAAGTATTCAAATCTATTTTAAATTCTATATTTCTACGAAATCCCATGACTAACTCCCATGCTTGATAGAATATTAGATCTTTTATCAAATTTCTTTCTGTCAGATATAATACGTTTGATACGTATCGTACGTTTCTAGCGTACAATACTTGATGAAATTAAGAATAGAGTACTATTTTACATATCCGATTATAAGGATATAAATGAAATTCGTTTGTGGAATTTCGTGGTTCGTTATTGAATGAGTTAACGTACTAAATACAATTTTAATATTTACGACCGATATAAATGACTTTGGATCATAATAATTATTAACAATAAACCGTTCTAACGAGTACTTGACGGTAATTATTTTTGAGCGTTATCGCATAACAAAATACTGTTCTCTAATTTATATATAACAATATAGAAATATTTATTGACAAAACGATATCGATCTGATCATATACGGAATATGTTCTGCTTCTTCTTTTTTTTTTCTTTTTTTCAATTTTTTTTTTTCTTTTTTACTTTTCTTTCCATTTCTCTTTTTATTTCGTTTATTCCTTGAACGATTGTATTCTCTATCAATTTCATTATCTACACTCTCTCGTCTGTAATATGGTAATGATTGATCGATCATAAATTGTAAATTTTATACAAGGATGCGCAGCTATGCATAGACTTTGTAGATAGGTTAACGATATCAAATGCCACCCATTAAAGCGTCAATTAATCCCGATGAGTTATGATTACATGTCATGTTATGGAAAAAGAGAGAGAGAGAGAGAGAGAGAGAGAGAGAGTGAGAGAAGAAGTATGAGAAAACAAGATAAAACGAAGAAAAAAAAATTGTGTTACAGTACAGCGAACAAACCACTGTCACTCACGAACACACGACACATTCGCCGAGGTGGAAAAGACGAATAAGATGAAAAAGTCATTGGATGTGTGATAAAACACGCGATAAACGAAAGTATGTGTTTGTATGTATCTGTGTGTGTGTGTGTGTGTGTACTGCGTACGTGCATGTGTGTGTGTGTGTGTGTGAGAGAGAGAGAAAGAGAAAAAGAAGTAGTAAAAGCAAATACCCACTCAGACATCCTACATCGTACTCGTCACGAAAAAAAAACGTCTTAGATCTTATTACGCTTCCTTTAACCTTGATCCTGATTGATAAAAAATAATCATTAATATATTTTTTTCCATATTTGAAAACTTAAAGAACAAATTTTTAAATGTATATCCTTATATAAATTAATTACAACAGTCAAAGATATTTATTAAAGATTTTGAAATATATAAAATTAAATTATGGCCATAATAAATTAAAAAAAAAATATATCTAAATGTATATATACATATATATGTATATGAGTACTAGTAAAAGAGAAATATGTACGCACATATATATATATGCGTACAACAAATATATGCATATATATATATATATATATATATATATATATATATATATATATATATATATGCGTACAACAAAGACAGTATTTTACGGATTATAGGACCAAGTGGGCATGCAAAACGGAGCCAGTTAATTTTCTGACAAATGTCCCTTCATCGTTCTTTTGAACACGATCATTATGTAAAACATAGAATGTATAATCAATGTTTACTTCTCTCTCTTTGTCCCTCTCTCTCTTTCTCTCTCTCTCTCTCTCTCTCTCTCTCTCTCTCTCTCTCTTTCTTCCTCACTTTCTTTCTCTCTATCTTTTTGCCGAGATAAATAATTTTCTAGTAGATATATATATATATATATATATATATATATATATATATATATACAAGAAAGCGTTGTTCCATTTCTGTTTTGCGAAAAGTATCCTAATGGCGTCGTAGAGTATATGAAAAACGACGAAACGGAATAAAGATTAATGACATTAATTTATTTCGACAAAGCTACAGGATAGGTCGATATTTCTTTGATCAATTAAATAGGAAAACGCCTTTTGTTTTTCTGACTTTCGTATTTACGTGAACGTCCAATGATGTTTTATACACGTAGTCGAGTTTCCATCAAGAGTATATTGTCTCTGGGAGCTCTTTAAGAAGCTTTGTCATTTCAATATCCAGAAATAAAGCAAATCAGTCTATTTCTCTCGATCGAAACCTCGAAAGTTATCTTCTTTTAGGAAAAAAAAAGAAAAAAAAAAAAAAGAGAGAGAGAGAGAGAGAGAAGAAAAAAAGAAATAAAAATAAAAGAAAAAGAAATTTGTTCTTCCCTTTACTATACCATTGGTTTTAACTTTTTAACTTTTATTTACATCGTTCTTTTTAAATGTGTCACAAACGTACGTAACATTCGATCAAAACGATACAATAAAAACAAAACAAAAAAAAAAAGAAACCACGTCGTGACCACCGTCGATATTGAAAATAGAAAAAAAACGTAGAGAGAGAGAGAGAGAGAGAGAGAGAGAGAGAAAGTGAAGATTTAAAAAAAAAAAAAAAAAAAACTGGCAAAATTGGCAAAATATCGAAAAGTCATGGCCACTTTGTAGTCGATAAATCCAAGAGACAGTATGGAAATGAACGAAAGATCTTTACGAGCATGATGATCAAAAAGGAGATAGCTTATTTACTAGTACCGTTTGCGAGATATTAGAATTACGAACGAATTTTAGCGATTGAAAACTTTCCTTCCGATGTTTGTTCGACAATGACCGATGGATTTCCGCCCCATGAAGAATCGTTTTCCATTATTTTCTCTCTCTCTCTCTCTCTCTCTCTCTCTCTCTTTCTCTCTCTCTCTCTCTCTCTCTCGTATTAGATCAAACGTTTTAAAACGATTACGACAAAGATCATTACGATAAAGTGTGAAATAAATTGAAAGAAAGATTCATATACGCACTGAGTCATTTTAGCGGATATATTATTATTTATTATCCTTACGAGAATATTTATTATTCCGGTTGAATTAGATTTAAAAATAAACAAATTTCTGAAAAATATCGTTATTGCCAAGAATTTGTTTTCCCGTGACATTCATAACGAATTTCGATAAAACCCTTTAGAAATATACGATCTTACGAACGTTCATAATATTTCATTTAATAAATAACAATGCATTCTAAAATCTCCACTTGAAAATGTAACTTATATACATTTATGTATGTCCGTTTATAAGCGTCTCTCAAAATCAGATATAAAATATTATAGTAAATATTATATACTTTAGTTACCGATAATTGAATCATGAACAAAATTTGAACTCTAACGATTATATTAAATGACATTACAATTTACATATTAACGACAGTTTGAAAACTTTTCGAAAGCCACCGATGGAAAATACTTTATAACTTTTAAACAAGTAATATGCATCGAAATAATAATATCGTGCAAAATACGAGATAAATCGAAAATTCGTCGCATTTATACATCTACTCTCTTTTTTTTTTTTCTTTCTTTCTTTTTTTCTTTCTTTCTTTCATTCGTCCTTTTTTTCATTCTCCCGATTTTTTACTTCATGTTTTAACTTCAACTAACAATAAATAAATATCGCGCGGATAAAATAGCGCGGATTCACATCGAGCTAAATCTTCTTTCTTTTTTTTTCTTTTTTTTTTTTTTTCAATCGTTTAAAGAAGTTTTTTTTGAAGATCTTTCAACGCTAGAATTTTATTCGTTTCATTCGACTAATAACGTCCCGTGGAATAATGAGAATTTAATAGTTCTCTTATTCGTATTCTAAGGATGGAATCAAGCTATTTAACATAAATCTACTTTGTTATTTTTACATAGAGTATAAGAAGAACAGATAAAATCGTGATAATATTTTTAAGAGAATGAAAAAATGGGAGAAACTTTATTCGATAGAAATTATTTAATATCATCCAATAATGCATATACCATTATAGTCATAATAAAAACACAAAGAAAATGTAACTGTTTGTTATAAAATATACGAAAAATTTACAAGTAAGAAAATAAATTTCTATTATAAGCGATACGATATTTAAATTAATACATTATCGAATGTTGAAATTCTGATTCGTAATTAATTCAATACCAATATAATATTATTAATTGGAATGATAATTACATGAATCTATACAATTGTCATCTTTATTAATACCTAATTGATATTCTATTAATAATCAAATAATAATAAATTCAACTATGAAGGTCAGATTTTCTGTAGACCTAAAGTTATACGAATAAAAAAAAAAAAAAAAAAAAAAAAACCTCAGTCAAAAACGAAATCGGCTAAATTAACCTTTGACATATTCGATTTAATCGATCAACACATTGTCCACGAAAATAACTTTATTATAATTATCTATATTTTCAATAAGATTTATATTCACAATTAAATGTTCGATTAACACATTTCAGTTTAATCTACGTTCTGTTTGTTTGGTCACAGTGGTTTTAACATCATTCTATGTAATTTAAATTTATACATTCATACGTCTCTGTTCAATCTCATTTCAGTTGGCGATCCATCGGATTTGCTTTGTGTTAGAGATTGTCCAAAATCATTTTGAAATGACAGATGTTTTTGAAATGACCGAATAAATTCTGATAACTTCCAATCTTTTCTACATTGTTCCAAAGATACTACAAAATGACAAGTGACGAAAAATTTATCGAATTGATTCGTCAAAATATAATGCTTTATAATTTATCAAATAAAAAATGTATCGAATGCATTCAATTTTGTTTAGAATTATATATATATATATATATATATATATATATATATATATATATATCAAATGAATACTTTGACATTTTAAAGTTTATGATATATTTCATTTCGTCATCCATAAGTTCTTTATATTATAATATGACAAATTTTTCTTCGATCTTTCGTTTTTTTCAAGTTTTATAAACGTATAACTTTTTGTTTATAATATTTGCAAATATCTTCGTTCAAGAAAAATACAGTCATACGCAACTCCTCTAATGTAAATTTATCCATTTTTCTTTTCATTTCTTTTTTTTTTTTCTTTTGCTGTTTTTTCTTTTCCCTTTAGTTTCAACTTTACCATTAAAAGATAATAGTAAACAGGCGTAAGCGATATAACTGATTTATGATTTATGTCTGATAATATATTGAACTAATATCTGTGAATATAAATGATCGAAACTGAACTGTGTTAAACTGTGTTAAAAGTGACGGAACGTTTAAACATTAAACATATTGTGAGAGTGAATTGAAATCTATTAATTGACTTTAATTGTAAACGTTCGATTAACATTCTTTCCTTTTTCTTTTCTTTTTCTTTTTCTATTTTTCTTTTTCTTTTTCTTTTTCTTTTTCTTTTTCTTTTTCTTTTTCTTTTTCTTTTTCTTTTTCTTTTTCTTTTTCTTTTTCTTTTTCTTTCTCTTAACTTTCTCACCTTTGCAATCTAATTTCCGGAAAATGTCAACCTGACAAAATCAAGTAAGTAAAAATATAAGAAGTTCGTTAATAAATGTGGTTTTATCTTCAAGAAAGGAAATAAAAATCGATAACGGTCTGTCACTGATTTGAACTCGTTCAATTTTCTTTGGATGTCTTATCAGACATCGGTTGAACGCGATTGTTCTGTTGAAAATCACATAAATGATAATGTGATTCTGACACATTGAAGAGATTCCTATTTAATTTGATTTGTATGTATGATTATATGATTCTATGTAATAACTCTTTGAATTCAAATTATTTTCCTAGTTTTTTCTCGATCAACTTTGATTTGATTTCAAGCACACACACACACACACACACACATATATATATATATATATTCTTCGAAAGCATTTTTTTTAATAAAATAACTTTCTACTGAATGTTTTATTAATGAAACGAAATGTCAACGGTTAATCTCATGGCACAAGAGATAAAAAAAAAGAAAAAAAAAAGGAAAAGAAAGTTCGAAGAAAAAAATAAAATGAGTTATATAAAAAGAATAAAGTACGTGAACTTTTTTATCAATTTAATTGGTTATTTTTTAAAATTACATAAATTAATACTTTTCGAATTCAATCTGGTTACTTAAAGAAAAAAAAAAAAAAAAACTTCATAGAGCCAAAATTAATTGCAAGAATACATGAAGTAAATCTCTTTGTTCGGCAATTTCATGCGATAAAGAATTTTCCAACAAAGCTTAAACAACGCGTCATTCATTTGACGGGTCATTTAATTCTCATTTAAAAATTATAATTATTTATATCAACGTACTTCAAAATTCGATTTAAGAGAATTGAAAATTCGATTAAACAAGAACAATAATTGACGTTGTTCAGCTTAAATATTTTTTACTTGTAACAATACGATCAACTATTAGAACATAATAATAATGAAAAACAACAAATGAATCAATATAAATCAAAAATAATTATTAATCAAAAATTGTCAAATGTTTAACAATCACGTAAATTCTATTTACATAAATTTTTTTTCTTATTATCGAATATAAATAATTTCTAAAAGTAGAACATCTCTGTTTATATGACCTTTTTTCATCCTTGGGGATAATAAAATACGACATCAAAGTTTAGCCATCCATTTCTAAAGTACCTGAATACATACGTATATAAAATAAATGAGAATTCAAATATACAAAGAGAGAATATAGAGATTATAATTTATATAGATATATATATATATATATTTTTTTTTTATTTCTGTTAAAATCAATTTAAGAGTAAATTGATAATATGCAAATACATTTTTAATAATTATTTTTAATAATTATATTTAATAATTATTATTATTATTATACATCGAATATTTCTCTTTTCATTGTTAATAAAATATATAATATCAAATAAATCCTTTGCTTAATAATATTTTATATTATCTTTACATTCGCAAATTTAATATTATCGAATGGAATACGAGCTAAAAAAAAACTGATAGATATTCTTTATTCTTATATTATAGAAAAATTTATAAAAAATAAAATACAAATGTATAATTGTATGATATTTTGCATATCAAGTTACAATATTCAATATTTAATTATCATAGAAATTTTTATCAAATAAAAAATATAACAAAATGTTTTACAATCTATATAATATCGTAGGAATTCTCGTATAATTTTTATTCGATATAAAATGATACAATTGATAATTAATCATATTTCATTAATCATTTTCGTGCTTATTTATATTTATAGATCACAATGGCAAACAGAATATACTTAACATTATGAAGAATAACGAAAGCTTGGAGAATTATTTGTTGAGTATCATAGAGGGTAGTGAATATCTCAACATAACTCGGAATAATTCTAACTCGAAGCATTCAATAACGTGTGACGAGTTCGTCAGCAAGGAGAATGTTATCTCATCGATTTGGTTCCAAGCAACTGTCTACTTTCTTTATAGTACGATTTTCGTTGTAGCTCTAATAGGAAATGGATTGGTCTGCTACGTCGTTCAAAGTAGTCCAAGAATGCAAACAGTTACTAACTACTTTATCGTTAATCTGGCAATCAGTGATATCTTGATAGCAGTATTATGTGTCCCTACAACGTTCGTCAGTGTATTAATACTTCAATATTGGTCATTTGGTCCGACACTCTGTCCAATCGTTAATTATTCACAGGCAAGTATTGTATATATATTTATTTATTTTTTTATTTATAATATTCTTAATGATCGATAAGAATTCATTGTGATAAGAAAAATATATAAATAAATTTAACAATGTTTAAAACATTAAGACAAACTTTTATTGATACGTTCTATACAACGAAGGTCAATGATGACACAGACATTCAATTTTATAAATTTCATTTAGAAATCTTTTTAATATTTCTTATTGTGACATTTAAAATATTATAAATGTACTTTCACGTAAAAGTTTAATTTAAAATTACAAAAATAAACAATGAACTTTTCTTTATACTTTATATCGGAAAAGTTATATGAAAGATCGTTTTTTTAAACAATCAACACGCATTAACGATATAATTTATTGAATAAAATTATTCCGAAAATATATACGTTATATTCGTAAACTCTGTGCTATTTATAACATTGGATATTAAACGAAAAAGTAAATATTTTATTTCATAATGATTGGAATGAATGGTAGAATTTTGTTTGATCGAACAAAAAAAAAGGATATCAAATATAGAATAAAGAATGATATAGATTATTGATTTTTGTTTAATCTATAACAGGCGGTTTCCGTGCTAGTAAGCGCATACACTTTGGTAGCAATCAGCATAGATCGTTACATAGCCATAATGTGGCCATTGAAGCCACGCATGAGTAAAAAACAAGCGACACTTTTGATACTGGGTGTCTGGTTACTCGCATTGATAATCTCTTTCCCGATTGTTTTGGTATCGGAACTTCTTCAACCTACATCGGATATATACGTGAAATGCAATAAGTTCATCTGCCGAGAGAATTGGAAATCGGAAAACCAAAGGTAAAAATAAATTTTCGTATATGATGGAATTTAAGTCCATTCAGCGTTAAAAGATTCATCGATACACAATGTTTTTTATGAACCATTTATTTCTTACGATAAGTTATGTCAAACAACCGTTCATGTCTATATCTGTTGCAAAACATTTTCTTTGAATTTAATTTGAAATTAATTGGAAAATTATAACGCTAAAGTTTCGAATGAAATTATCATATTTCGATACATCATTTCAATAATTTATTATAAATATTAAAAATGAAAAATTATATATTGTATATATTTAAATTTAACATCGTATATATTTTTTAATTATATATATATTTTATATTTAAAATTTTTTTTACTCAATAATCTTATTTAATAATTATAATATTCGCATTTATTATTATTATTTCTTCTCTTTTTATATTTTCTAATCGTTATTTTATTTAAATTTAATTATAATATTAAATATATAATTTCATATTCCTGAATTTGAGAATACTCAAAGCAAGATACAATGTATATAAAGTATACAATCTTTCATTTTCTCTATTTATGGCATAAATCCGTTCTCTTATCATGTTTTCTTTTGTTATCTTTTCTTAAGAAAATTCCGGAAATATATTAGATAACAAAGAATATACATATATATATATATATATATATATATATATATATATATATATATATAAATTCTATCAATAGTGGATATCAAAGATAAATAAATATATTTAAAAAAAAAATTGGCAAAATAAAAGAGAATTTATGAGGAAAAAAATTCTGACAAAATAAACATTTGTCAAGTGCAAAATGTAACAATAGTTTATTCTTATTACTTTTATTTTTATTTCTACGTACAAAAATAACAGTATCATTGTACGAACAATTTTTCGAAATCCATATATGGATTCTTGAAAGACAATTTTTTAAAACCCATATATGGATTCATAACACTGAACATGTTAAAAGGTCAAAGATAATAATGATTAATATATATATGGTTTCCTTTTACAGATACTATTATACGATCGCCCTATTGGTCCTACAGTATCTGATACCACTGATGGTACTTTTATTCACTTACACTAGCATCGCCATAATTGTATGGGGTAAAAGACCACCAGGGGAGGCAGAAAATACAAGAGATCAAAGAATGGCACGTTCAAAAAGAAAGGTATTTTTGTTTTTTTTTTGATCTTTTCTTCTTTTTTATACATTTTTCTTGCATACAATCTTATATAATATCATATCATAGATCATAATAAATAATCGCAAAAAAAAAAGAAAATTACTTCTCCGTTAAACAAATCGATAAAGATGTGAAAAACGTTGATAGATATTTACGAGAAATGTCAAACTCGAGTAAGGAAAGATAAAACCTTTGCTCGATAAAATGCTTTAATAAGCCTTACACCTCGTATCAGATTATCGTTTGTTATTTATCGTGAAACAGGATCGTTTAATATAGAGAAGAATACGAGGATGAAGCACAAACTGTCATGTAAAGACGAACGTTTGAATTGGAGGATGGGTGTAATATGATAGATGGTCTCTCTTATGGTTGACGATAAAGTATAGGACAGTTTTTTAATTAAGTTCGATCGAATCGTTTCAATTAATCACCATAGTCGTTGATCCGAGAATGAAAACGAGTACTCCGTAACTTATATTCAATTTCGAACGTTAAAACTTTTTTGTTTTTTTTTTTTAATGATTTAAAAATGATTCATTTTAGAATGATAAACGAGCAAGAAATGAGTTTTACGTAAAAGTAATAATGAAAACAAAAAAAAGTTAATGGGAAGCGGTGGGTGGAGGAGGGGGGGGTGGAAGAAGAAAAAAGGAAAGGTTATTCTCTCAATCGTAAACAATGAAAATTCCATTCATTAGAGATTTTTATTAAAAAATATAGCAATTCGGTATTTCTACTTTTTATATTATAATTAATGTGTGCTTATATGCTTAGATATATATATATATATATATATATATATATATGTGTGTGTGTGTGTATGTGTATGTGTAGTAATGCTAAAGAGTGGAATAAGAATCTTTATTAGCTTGATTTTTAATTAAATTCATACACCTTTCAAGTGCTTTTAATCCAAACAGATCGTCTGTATTAATCGTAAGATAAAAAGTTCCTTTACTGAAACGAAAAAGAGAGAAACGATGTAATAAAGATTTTTCGTGAAACAATATCTATATACGACGATATAACTAATTGCAATTCGTTTTAAAGGTAAATTAAATGTAAAATATATAAAGCATATTATTATATAATTGCTAATAGTAATCGTTGGATAAAAAAAAAAAAAGAAGAAGAAAAAAGAAAAAAAGTTGAAGTAATATCCGAACTCAATTTTTGTCTTTCGAGATAATAATGGAAACTTTTTGTAATCTCAACGAAGTTACTAATTCTGTTTACTAACGCGTTAGTTGAAGTTGCAAAGCCCATTGGAACTTTAAGGTTTTCGTTACACTTCCCAGCGAGAAAATCACGATATAAAGAACATTTTACCGCCATGAAGGAATTCTCATTGATTAATGATTCGGCATAATATTTCCATGATCGATGGTGACTGCAAAAATCTAGGGGAAAAAAAAAAAAAAAAAAAGAAATAGTTTAATAATTTCGTTCACTAAAAAAAAAATATTCACTTGTTCATTTCTCGGTAAATTAATAACCGATTGAATAAAAACAACTTTTTATGGTGTATATGTTACAACGAATACAACGAGTAAAGGAGAAAACGCATCATGTGAAAAAGTTTCATAATAAAGTGCGTATATATTCATCTCAAAAAAAAAAAAATAAAAAAAAAAGAAAAAAAGAAAAACAGAAAAATAAATAGAAATGGTTCTCTCGTACGAGATATTTAATTTTTTTATTATCATCAACGTTTCTTGATACTTTTTAACAATTACGAATACTGACCTTCGACACTTAAGAAAGGTGAACCTAACGAACATCCAGGCTGTAAACGATGTCCACCATTCGGAAAGAAATCCACAATTCCCGTAGTTCTAGATATCCCATAAAATCCATAATCCGTGTGAATAATATCGACGAATTGTGCGTCTGTCGAAGAAAGATGAGACTCGAAAAAATTGAATATAGGACCCGCAGGATCCAATCCTATAAAGTAATAATTAGTAATTCTTCGTTATTAATAAATCCTAAAAAAGAATAGGTATAGCTATAACAATTAAAATATATCCAAGAAGATTGATATATTTCAATGTATTTAATTGGAGAATTTCATTAACAAGAAATGAACAATTTAAGTGAAGTGGAATTTTGACTTTCGGATTTTGAATTTCTCTCGTTAAGAAAATATCGTAGAGAATGTTCAACTGATGTTGTACTTAAGTATCATTTGTTTCTCTTTACAAAAAAAAAAAAAAACAAAAACAAAAAATTAGATTTCGAAGGAATAAAGGAAGAAAAGTAAAAAATAATGAAAAAGGAAAAAAAAATATATATATATATATTTAATACACACCTGTGATCCTCGGTATCTTGAAATTTGTCGATTTCCCAATATGTCCGGCTACTTGGCTACCCAAAGAGTGACTAACAATATGAAGCTTTTCTGAATTTAGTCCAGCCAAAACCATCTTGTTCAAAGCTAAAGCTAAAGCATATCCCACAAATTTAGTGGCCAAAACCACTTCTACATACTGCAATTTACTGATGTTTCTATAGTCGACAATTAGGATGTTATGGTCTTTACGTTGTAAATATGCTACAATCAAAATTTGGTTTTTTTCATTAATAAATCAAACTACTAATTCATATTTTGTTTAAACTTTAAAGGAAATAATATTATACAAAGGTAAGGTAGAACAGAACTCTGTAATCCGGCTTAAAGATAAATTCAACGTAGTTTCGTGTTTGATAGACAAACAAAACTTGAAATATACTGACTGTAGACGTCGGGACATATGAAATTTTATCGTCGTCTTTAAAAAATCAAAATTGTATCGAAGTCTCTAGCAAATAACAGAAATAATTTCAAAAGACAACTTGTAACAATATCTTGAATACAATAATAAAGATTTCTTAAATATTTAAATGGACGGAAGAGATAAACGGAAGAAGTCATTCTTATATTTTTCTTAAGAAAAGCTCACGATTTTTTATTTATTTATTTATTTATTTTTTTTTTTTATCTTTTCAAAAATTTACCACATACTACCGTAGTTACGCTCTCTTTCTCAACGTCCTCCATAAACCCATGAATGTAGAATACTGTTGGTTTATTTTTATCCATTCTCGAAACGAGAAACGAAGCATTATTCAATTTCTCGTCGACATAATCCTCAAGCGTGTTACTGAAATAAGAATTTCAAACGTTTTTTTTATTAATACCAATACGACGCGTATATATTATATGTATTTGTTGTAAATTAATTACTTGTAATAGCGTAGAAATATAGAATCAAGCTCCCAGTTTCTTGTCCTTACATCTGTAAATGAAAATCAAAATGTGTTAGTGTACAAGTTAAACACTTGTATAGAATTCGTTTTTAAGCAATTACATTTCTTTGTTTGTAATCCATTACTTTTTTTTTAAATCGTAAATATTTTCTTTTTTTTCTTTTTTTTTTTTTTTTTCTTTTTTCGACATCTACGGGAGAAATCTTTTTTTTCTTCGCCTACAAACATTAATTATACAACTTTCAAAGATAATATTGCCATATATTTAATTCACACATATGCACATACACACATATACGCATGTACAATGATTCAAAAAAAAACTTACAAGATAAAAACGAGCTTATTAAAATGACAATAGGAACGTAACGAGAGACGTTAATCATAATGATGTATATTTTTGGGGGTGTGTTGATGAAAAAACCTATCAAGACTACGCCCCAATTCTTTGATCAGTCATATATAATAGTGATAGCGTAATGTTACCCGTATGTATACCGGATATTAAATTTAGGCAAATGTCACGTCACCATTTTTAAAAGTCATTATATGCCCATTTATAATATCTCAGCAAGGAGAGGGAACATTATATAAATGATCTATTTACATAATAGCAGCTAATTTAAAAGCTAATTAAAAGAGAATTTACAAGGTATCATAAATATCCGTCTTGTTAAAAAAAAAAAAAAAAAATTTAGACCTTGAGAAAAATTTTTCGATAAACATATTTTTCTTTCGGATCAGTGAACCAATGGTGTCCCATATAATAATCTTCATACACTCAAATATTACGTCTAATGAATAATAATTGGTCTCATTAAATTGTTGCGTACGATAAAAAGTCAACAAAAGAAATAGCAGAAACATTTATGCTGACATCATCGAAGGTGCATGACATATAATTGTATACGTGTTATCAATACTTTATTATATGTATGTATTTGCATGAAAGTAAAAGTCCAAAATTATCAGCCGCCTCGTCTTTTAGTTTAACAAAGAAAAAAAAAGAAAAAAGAAAAAAATATAAGAAGACGGAGAGAAGAACGAACGTGTGCTTTGCATAATAATCGATTAATTTGCCTCTCAAAATCATTTCCAATCATTTTTCTTTCACCAAAAGGATTGTCAAAGAAGATTTTGAAAATTAGAAAATTTATATATATATATATATATATATGTAAATACGAAAAATATTATTTTTCTTCTTTTTTCAAGATTATGTTCTCCTTATTCAATCGATTTTATGCCTCAACTTGTAGAGACATAAACTCGAAGGCTACCATTAAAGCCGATGGAAGGAAAAGATTTATTATTTTTCTTAAAAAAGAAAGAATAATAATCAAACTCTTTGTTATAATTAATAGCCGAATGTGATCGATAAAGTTCGATGAGTTATAAAATTGAAAAAAGAAAAAGGAAAAGAAAAGGTAAGGAAAATAAAACAAAATAAGGAAAAATGCGGAAAAATCATTTTGTTCTTGATTTTGTTTTGATAATTAATTTATAAAATATAATTAATTAATATTTAATCGTTTTATTAATTTTTAAAAATCTTTATTATTCTTTCATCATTTACTCGTTTCATAATTTAGCCAATCGATCGATCGAGAGAACAAATTTGTAATATTTATAATTATATAATTAATCGAACTAAATCGATAAATTCCCTTGTTAATGTTATATAATAAATACGAGGAAAATGTAGTTTCCAATTTTCCGTCAGAAATAATAGATCTCTTCGAGGTTACGAGCATACAAATAAATGTTAGACAATGGAGAAGATATCACAGTAAACCGTGATATCTTCTCTAAATTCGTGAATATATAATAATTATCACGTCGAGGATAAATACATACACGTTAATTAAAGCATCTTATTAAATTTTAACGATATGCAAAGGATCGATATTCAAAGATAACTCTATTGTCTATCTATCTATATATATATATATATATATATATATATTTATATAAATATATATAAATAAATATACATATATACATATATATATGTATGTATAAAAGAAACAGGACATTTTCCCAATTAAATAACAGAGAAATACCGAAGAAACATTTTTGTCGATCGAGTTTCCTATATTTGTGTGAAAGAACTTTTGTGACGAAGAAAAACCTTGTCATGCCATATGATTCCTTGTCATTCTCTTATTCTTTAAACGAAAATCGATTACTATAACATCAAAGAAAAGGAGAGAGAAAGAGAGAGAGAGAGAGAAAGGGAGAATATTGTTTCCATAGTCTACGAGTTTTTATTCATTCATAAAAATAGACGAAATGAGAAAAATGAATATAAAGATAAAAAAAGAATGAAAGAGAGAGAGAGAGAGAGAGAAACAGTGATCTCGTAAAATACAATTTTACAAAATTCATTATACTTCAAACGATCACAACAATAGCGATGTAATAACTATGTTACGATTCCTAAACGAAAAAACATTACTATCCTTTTGTTTATTTTTTCGTTTCTTTTTCCTTTTTCGTTTCTTTTTTTTTTCTTTTTTTTTCTGAGAAATCCTTTCCGAAAGAAAGAACAACATGTTATTTCTTTATTCGTTTTTTTTTTTTTACGACTTTTTGGTCCATGATCCGTGATAAAAGAAAATAATTCCAAAGGTTCTTGTACCTTCTTAAATTACGAAAGTAATGACACCCTCATGAATAAGAAATATAAATTAGACCTTGTTTCGATGTAATCTTTTTTTGAAATAAACTAATGCTCCTCGTTCCCCAAGGATTTCCTTACAAAAAGAATATTTTCCAAAGAAGAAAGTTTTACACTAAGCTTAAAGAGAAACAATGAAACAATTGTCCAATGCGATATAAAAAAGAAATGTCGCATTTATTTTATCTCGAGGAATAAATTCCTTTAACAAAAACAACAACAATAAAAATAACAATAATAATAATAATAATAATAATAATAATAATAATAATAATAATAACACCAACAATAACATACATTCATGATAAACTACAATCTACGAATCGAATTTAAGGGAGAAAAAATAAAAAAGGAAGAAAATAACATCGAGATTACTTCGATCAAGTGATAAAGCACGGCTTTGTTGAGAATCGTTGGCAAACTATGTTGTCAGCCATTGAGATCCTTCGTAGGTCCTTTATCAATCGCAGTTTCCATTCGCTTTCTTGCTATCCCCGATCACTTCTCATTTTCCTGCTTCCTCGAGACGTAGAGCAATATCGAGCCAGGAGTAATCGAAATTCTTCTTTTTTTGTTCACTGCCTTTAACTTCTTCTTTTTATTTTATATCGTCTTCATATCGAATCATTTTTCAAGATTTTGTATTCCTCGATATCATTGATTTATGAATGATAAAATGTACATGTTATTTTAATGTTAATAATTACATTGGACAATAATTTGTTTTCGAATGAAAGGACGAACGATGAATCACGTTCTATTCGAACATTACGAAATTAAAAATAACTTTCTTGATAATTTTGTAAACGTCATCAAACGATTTGATTTTTAGGTCAACAAGTATATTGGAAAGATTTAAACGAGAGAGAGAGAGAGAGAGAGAGAGAGAAAAAAAAGAAAAGATTAAATGTAAAGATTTTTAATTATAAAAAGAAAAGCATCTTTTTTTCATCTTATAAGAAAATTTAATTAATATTGTTTAATATATAAGAGAAAGAGAGAGAGAGAGAGAGAGAGAGAGAAATAACAATAATGAATTATCATGTCTCTCTTTTTATTTTATCGAGAAATGAGATTGGTCGAGGACAAGCAGTCGAATGGGCGAAAGGACGTTCAATGGAAAACGAGATTGGAAAAACCAACCTTTGTAGTATTTTGCTCGTTTTTCTTTTATTACCCTTCTCTTTGTTTTTTGTCACTCTCTTTTTTATCTTTTTTGTTGTACTTTTTAATTTATTTTCTTTAATTATTAAAATCATTTTCGTCATGTGTAAAAAGAAAAAGGAACACACATATTGACGATATTTCGTTAGAAAGAAAAGAATAAAAAGAAATTCTAATTATCGATACTTTCTTAGTTAATAATAAAGATCAATGAAGTTTACTAATTAGTTATTATTATGTGTTAATAGCCCGTTTAAATGGATTAATCTTTAGAGGATGTTATAGGTCAAGGGGAAGAGTTAATTCCGGTGTCAAGTATTCTTCCTTTATGATGAATAAATAAAGAAAAATAATTTTCATTGATATAATATTATCAGACGTGAAATATCTAAGAATTGGATTTTACGGTTCGCTTTATATCAAAAGCAACAATAAATATTTCAAGAGAAATTTTCTCTCTCTCTCTCTCTCTCTCTCTCTCTCTCTCTCTCTCTCTCTCTCTCCCTCTCTCTCGAAAGAATCGAGCTCCTTCGCTTCTTCTTTTTATTTTTTTTTTATTTTACTTTTATCTCTTTTTTTTTTTTATTTTTATTATCACATAAACACGTAAAATATGTACGTATGTTATCGCGCAATATATCCTTCTTTTTCTTTCACACTCATAAACACTGAAAGAAATTCGCTTTCTCCATTCCACATGGAACACGCGAACTTTCTACGTGTATTACGTTTGATATTACGTGAACGACGAAGTCAAAGGAAAAGCATTCTCATGGGATTTTCCATGAACTTACGAGAATTTCTGGGGATGATGGGCAATAAGGAAAGTACCGTATATATTAAAATATAATAAATATTCACAATGAAATTATATCGCGAAACGACAAATATTTTATGAAAAGAAATTAATCGAAGTTAAATCAAATGGAAAAATTAAAAATTTTCATATTTTTAGAGTGTCCTTATTCTTTCAAAATAAATTGGGAAATTTAATGACTATTTATTTCGAAGGTAAAACAGAAAAAAGGAAAAAAAAATATATATATATATATATAAAGGATGAGTATATACAGGGTAACTTATTTTTAAAAAACATGATCAAATATCTCCGATTTTATTGATTTTAAAAACAAATGTTCGAAACAAAAATTGCTTGGTTGACGAAAAAATATAATAAATTTTGAAGAAAAAATATAATATTTATTGCAATTATTTCTTAAAGAGTCCTATTTTCATGAAATTCATAACAATCTTTCTAAATAAATATCGATATCTTAAGCCTAATAAAAGTTGTTGAGAATTATAATACGAATCCAATGTGTATTTTACAGTGTAATTACTTTTTTATCTATATTTCATCTAATTATAACGCAAATCATCTGGAATTAGCATAATCGTTTTTAATCCTTATTACAAAATGAAAGACTCTTATATTTATGTAAATTAAAAACAGATCGATACAAAAATGGAATGTACGATAGGATAAAACTAATCATTAGTTATCACTTTACAATAATTGTCTACAGTTCAATTTACTCCACGAAATTAAAAAGACAAAGACCAATTCTAATTCGATCACTTCTAATCATCCAAAAGTGACTCCTTCAAATTGCCAATCTCATTCTATGAATCCTTTGAACCTATATTCCATTTGAATTATTTCATCAATTTGATAATCCTTTCAATTAAAACTCGACTATCTAATCGCTTTAATTCTAATCGTTGAACCTTTTTACGATCGAATTTAAGATTTCTAAGGACTATTATTTGTCGTAAAAAAAAAAAAAAATTTACTTTTAAATCTAGAAAAAAAAAAAATTATTAAAATCATTTTCCAAAAGACAAAGTATCCAACTTTTGTTACTCTGTTACAGATGATCAAAATGATGATTACCGTTGTATTGGTCTTCACCATGTGCTGGTTACCCTTCAACATTCTCTACGTAAGTGAATCAAAAGCATTCTAATTGAAAATTCGACAAGTCGAAGTGAAAAATCGATCGTGTCACGAAATTTTATTAGTAAAGCTTTCAGTGACAATTTTCTACGGTCTCGTTCTCATCATAAAAAAAAAAAAGAGAGGGAGAGAAAGAGAAAGAGAAAGAGAAAGAGAGAGAGAGAGAAGGAAAAAAATGATATTGTTTCAAGGTAGCCATAATTGGATTATAAAAACGCGCTTGTTATCGTTGATCATTATTTAAAACAAATATCATATTTTTGTTTTCAACTCTTTCGTTATGAAGATAGACGATCAAATGGACTGTATATTTATAAATTATAATGGAAAATCTTTTTTTTTTTTTTAGTATTATCGTACAATTATTTTCGTATCTTCGCATCAAAACATTATAATATTTTATTGACTCTTTTCAACTACACTTAGATCTTAATCTCATGGGAATGATAATTATTAAAGTTGTTTTTATATATTTTTTTTTTATTTCAAAATCGTTAAAAAACAAAACTTTATATACGTAAAAGTTATGCGTCTTAATGCATTTTATCGTTTCAAATGTGTATTTCTAGTTAAAAATTTTTCGTTGTTACGACTAATCGTATAAAAAAAAAAAAAAGAAAAAGAAAAATTGTAAACGTATAAAAGTTTCGACTTTTTTTGTTTTTACGTTTCTTCTTTTTTTTTCCCCCTCTCTCCAAAGTCATTACAAATATCGAAAAATTTAATAATTAAAACTGATAATAATAAAATTCAAATTTCCAGAGAAAAAAGTTCTAATTACTCGATTAACATCTCTCTGTCAGATAGTATTAGATTTCGATGGGAGACTAAATAACTGGTCGGGTCTTCCATTCATATGGGCAACCCTTCATTGGCTTTCAATGTCACATTCCTGTTACAATCCAGTAATCTATTGTTGGATGAATGTCAGATTTCGTGCAGGCTTTATCATTGCATTTGGACGTTTACCATGCTTGCATAGATTCATACATAATCGAGGAAGACATACGTATAATACCAGTATGGTGGGCATGCCCTTGACAGGTAAGAAAAATTAGAAAAGAAAAAAAGAACGAAATAATTAAAAAATCGAAAGGAAAGGACGATTCGAAATATTCTTTTTTTATTTATTTATTTATTTATTTATTTATTTATTTATTTATTTACTTTCAGATGTCGAAGGATCCAGTCATTTTGTTTTGCAGCGAAAAAACACGAGCACGACTTATGTCAGTGTCAGGCACAAAACTAATGAAAATCATGGGGCACCTGCAAGAAGTGCCAGCTTCCGTAACAACGAATCATTGCGAACTAATATCCCACAGTCTCAACAATCACAGTTAGAGGAACAGATATAAAGAAGAAGAAGAAAAAAAAAATGAGAAAGAAAGAAAAGATAAAAGGAGAACTTTCTTTCGAAGTTTTAATGTTTTATTTAGGGAAATATGAATTTGTATTATCGTAATAATCGAGTTACGCGATCACATTTTCTTATTTTGATTTTTACTTTCACCAACTAAGGAAATATCTTTTTTCTTGTATATTCTACAAAAGAAAAAAGCAAAAGGAAAAAAAAAAAAAGAAAAGAGAAAAAAATGTAAAAAATTAATATTATCTTTGAACGCACGTCCTTTCTTTTTCCTTCTCTGTTAAAATATCATGAAAAAAAATTTCAATTCACTTTATGATACGTTAATAAATTGAAAAAATAGAGCAATCACTTCAAATGTTAACCCTTACGTATTAAGTTCCTTTTTATATGTACTTACGTATATTTTTCTAATTTTATTTTTCGAACAAATTGAACTAACAATACTCGTATAAATTCTCATTTTAGGAAATTCCGTTTCTCACGCTTTGCATTAAAGTTTTCGAGCCATGTATTACGATATAGATATAAAATAATATAAAAAAAGAAAAAAAAAGAAAAAAAAAAAGAAAAAAAAAGAAAATGAAACAAATCATAACAAATGCGACCAATTTTCGATATCTCGCTTGTATATCTGTCTTTCCTTCATTGGCTGTTATTTTATTTTGTGTGTATCCTTAAGCATGTATTAAATGTATGTTTACTTATAAGGCAATAAAATTATCTTTGATATAAACAATAATCTTATTCAAATTACAGATTAAAAAACAATCACATAATACACAATAGAAATATATGCATTATCACATTTATACATTTATATTTTATTTAGATTGAACTGTATGGATAATTTGATATTAGACATTGAATTTAAACAATAATTTTAATTAATTAATAAAAGAAAAAAAAAGTTTATATATATATATATATATATATATAGACTTTGAATGAACAACGAACAGCAAGATGTATAAAGAAATAATCTTTGGCTGATTATTAGATTTAATAAATTCATTTGAATGATTTCATTTAACATAGAATTTGTTTCAAAGTAAGTAACATTTCAATATTACGATATGCTATTAATCCACCATTATTTGCTGCATTTGCACTAGTAGTGGAATATTTTAAATCCAAATCATCCAAATTTGTACTCTTTAAAAATTTTTGATAATCTACTATACCCCCACCTAAAGATCGTAATATGGCTTGTGGAGCGCATGTGTCCCATTTGTAAGTAGAATTTTTAGAAAGTACATAAGCAGCTGCCATGCCTAAGGCAACATTTAATATTTTATTTCCAGCACCAGCTATCTCTAATAATATAAAACCTGCCATTCTAAGTTTAGATTTTAAATCTTCATCTTCAGATCTTCCAATAAATATAGTTTTACTTGTCTCATCTGTATCATTAACAGAGTTCTTAATAATGCTTGAGTAACACTTATCTGTATCAGTTTCTGAATATCCCCAATAACATGAACCATTCCATCTGACAAAAATAATTTCTTTAATATTTGTTCATATTATTTAAAACAAATAAAAATTCTAAAACTATTTACTCACAATTGATCCATACGTAACTCACAAAATGGTTTATTTACAATACCTAATACTGGTAATCCTGTACTTTTAAGATATGCACCTACTAATACTGTAACACAATGTAAACCTTTATCATCTATAGCAGGATGTACGTATTCTCCAGTCGCATCTGCAACAATTTTACTTATTGTTCAATCTATACCATATGTAGTGATTATAATATATAAATTCTTACCTATTGGATCTATCCATATACCAAGATCTTCTATAGGCAGAGTAAAATCATTAGGAATGTCTTGCACGGTTTGGACATCTTTCAATTGAATATCTTTATGAACTTCGGTAGCAAGAAAACTAGCTGTTTCAGTATCATTACCCATAACTCTGGCTAGTAATAAAGTTGTTTCCGAACAAGTAGAACATACTTCCACAATTATGGTTTCTCCAAGTGTGTTGGTAAATGTATTGTTTTCTTCACCTTGTACAACCTTTGCTAATTCTGGAAACTAACTATTTCTGCAAGACATTCTATTTGCGTATTACTTAAATATATCATATATTAATCTTAATAATATGCAAAGTAAATACTTAATTTAATCCTTTTTTAATGACAACAAATAAATATCTATATTCGCCTTACCTCTAATGCTATATCATGTTTAATAGTTTCTTGAATCAAAACATCAGCCAATGTTTTAAAATCCCTAACAAAACTTGGATTTTTCTCTGTATCTGATTTTTCTTGAATTAAAAGATTAAACAGTGATTTATTTTGTCTACACACTCTAGCAATATTAGCGGCCTTCTCTGAAGCCTTTAAAAGAACCAATAATAACTTGCTTCCATTCTCCATGATTTTAAAATTTAGAGACTGAAATTTATAACGACTGAATATATGTGTACATATATATACTGAATATAAATTAAAAACACTGAATATAAATGAAAAAAAAAAAAAAGACACTTCCGTTTGAGTCACCGACAAGGCTCAAGATCGCATAAGACGTTTATAAATTATAAATTACAAAGAATCCTTAAAATGTTTGTTTCATAATAATACCTTTCATTGAATTATCGACTTCTCGGTATATAGTATACACATTAGACACGTTAATGTTATTGTTATACAATCACTACATCACTATTTAAAATTCAAAATTTCTCTTCGATCTTATAGAGTTGCGTCTTCGAAAGGTGTCTATGAATTGATTGATTTTTATACAAATATAGTGTATCGGCATGACGCTAATGAAAATCAGATGAACTGTAAATTTTATGCACAATTAATTTTAACCAATATATTTAATATCGATACAAACCCAATATAAATTAAAAATTTTCCAGCATGACATGACGAAACTTATATTTCAAAATTATATCCTAATATTATCAACAAGTAATATTCGTAGAAGATCGATAGCTCAATGCTCAAATTGAACAATTATTCATTAAGATATGACGAGAAAATAATTCTTAATAGTCGAATTTTAAATGTTATAATGAAACTTATTTTATAATTGATAATTATTATTGTTATTAATAAAATACTTATATTTTTTTAAATACAAAAATCATTCAGGAATGTTGAACTCTTCATAGTTTTGAAATCGAACTTAAAATTGATTGGTTCGATTCTCATATCGAAGTAAGGTACATTCTTGTCCAATAAAAAACAATACATTCGTAATGAATTCAACCAATCAGAACAAATCAGTTTTTTATAGGTTATTTCATTAATGTGTGTAATATAAAAAATTGATATATATATATATATATGTATATATATATGTATATATATAATTATAACATAAATTGTATTATTTTTGCTATCCTTTAGATTGAAAATATATAACATAATAAAATAACTATATAATATATAAAAAAATTAAATATTTATCATCGTTAACACTTTAACCTTTCAAATTTAATATTATACGTATTCAGATTTATTATATTTTTACAGTGCACTTCTTTTAAAATGACGGTAGTACTTGGTGGTGGTATATCAGGCTTATCAGCTGCATATTATGCACTAAACAATCCTAAAATTGGTCCAATAACAGTGCTAGAAGCATCTAATCGTTTAGGTGGATGGATAAGAAGTTATGAATTATCAAATGGTATAATATTTGAAAAAGGACCAAGAACTATAAGATGCCTAGGATCAGCTGGAAAAAATACATTAAATTTATTGGAGGATTTGCAATTAACTAATAAACTTATTCCTATTAAATCAGATCATCCTAGTGCTAAGAATAGAATGATTTATTCGCGTAATAAATTACATTTATTACCAAATTCTTTCCTTAGTATATTTAAAACTAATTCTTTATTAAATCGTTCTTTAGCAAGTTTTCTTATAAAAGATTTGACAGCACCAATGGTACGTAAGGATGATGAAAGTATACATAGTTTTATTACAAGAAGAATAGGAAAAGATATTGCCGATTATCTTGTTAGTCCTATGATTTGCGGAATTTGTGCTGGCGATGCACAGAAGATAAGTGTAAACTTTCTAATGAAATCTTTGTTTGAAGCAGAACAAAAACATGGATCTATAATAAAAGGATTATTCAAAGAATTATTTAAAATGCAAGATGTTAATAATATGACAGAATATAAATCGAACTTAGTTAAAAAAGCTAACGTAGAAAAATGGGTAGTATGGGGTTTAAAAGGAGGACTTGAAGAATTACCACGTTCCTTAGGAAATAATTTACAAACACAAGGTGTTGATATACAATTAAATAGCCACTGTGAAAAACTGTTTTTTCAATCGGATCATGTTGAATTAACTATTAATGGAAAGGCAAAAAAATATTCTCACGTTATCTCAAGTCTACCAGCAAAAATTCTGGCAAAATTGTTGGAAGAACAATATCCTGATTTAGCAGAACAATTAAAAGCAATACCTATGGTTACAGTGGCCGTAGTTAATCTACAATTTGCCGATAATGTCTTGCCTATCAATGCTTTTGGTTTTCTTGTTCCACCAGGAGAAAATCTTCCAATTCTTGGCGTGATCTTTGATTCGTGTATTTTTCCTAAAAACTCTTCGACGGTATGTAGAAAAATAGAAAAATTTTATTTACATTTACATTAGATTCACTTTTGAACACATTTTTATATTTCTTTTTTTATTGATTATTAATTTAAGAATTTCTTTTAAATGGAATAAAAACTTGTGCAAAACTTTATCTATATTTGTATATCTATAATAGACTAGACAATTGTACAATTTTGTATTTACATATAAGATATTTAATAACCAGGTACTAACAGTAATGATGGGTGGTGCATGGTTTGAAAAATACTTTGGTAAAGATCCATCAGACGAAGATTTGTTGAATATAGCAATTAAACAAGTTAAAGAAATCCTGAATATTAAAAAAGAGCCCATAGCCTTTAATGTGGCCATTCTGAAAGACTGTATTCCCCAACATGTAGTGGGTCACGCACAACGTTTAAATCATATCCATGATTATATTTCTTCACGTAGTATCCCTCTAGCATTGTGTGGTTCTTCTTACCAAGGTGTGGGAATCAATGACGTTATTCTGTCAGCAAAAGAAGCTGTTTCTAAGATTGTGAAACATTCAAATGAACTAAAAAACTGAAATGACACTACAACAATTTTGTACAGCATTTTGTAGCCACTAATCACGATATTATTAATGTTATAGAAAAAACAAAACTTGATATATAAAAAACATGCATTATTTTGTAAGCTAATTTCAAAAAAGCTTATAAAAAAGATTTAGCTGTGTGACAAAGAATGAAAAATAGGGAAACTATTATATAATAATTTTATAAATAATAAATAAATAAAAATACATCTCTAATCAAATGAAAAATCAATAAAAATTGCAAATAATTTATTATAGCAATTAACAACAATGCCTTATACTTCATGTACATGTGTGTTTCTTACGTATACACTACTTAATAAAATAAAATGTAAAAACATAAAATATTTATATGTTAATAAGAAATTGTTCAATGAAGATTTAACTTGATCATTTAGAAAAAAAAAAAATATAAAAATTGAAAAGCATAATATATACCAATTGTATTAGGTAATAATAATTTAGTATTCTTTACGTTTTAGTTTTATTCTCTTGAATAATAGTTAAACAATGTCCAGTCTTTGCATGTACATGGAATGTAAACATAAAAAGTATGGACATGCTTAAGGCATGCAAAGTAAGGCATGCAGATATTAAAAGATACATATTTGTATTATAAATTACTATATAATGTGCTATATATCAGATATTTTTTAATGTAAACTTTTTTCTTCTTGAAGAAATAATTTATAAAGAATAAACAAATTAAAAAAAAAATAAATAAAAAAAGAAACAATAACTCTACATTCTTAAGCTCGGTACAAATAATGCAATGTTATAGCATTGCACAAACCAAACAATGTTATAGAAAAATTGAAACATATTCTTGCTATGTTACTTATTAAAGTTTAAGCTTAATAACTTGCAATCTATATGGATGCATAACATTTTTTTTTTATATCTACTAATGCTCCTTTCTTAATTAAAAAAAAAAAAATATTATTGAAAATCACATAGATTGCATCAATCAGACAAAATCATATTAAAAACATAATATAAACATAATTCTACTGGCTAACAGTACCTGCATATTTAACTTCATCAAATGCTTTTCTTGCTTTCTTTAATTCTTCATTCATTGTTAGAAGATCTTTCACTCTGGCATACTTGCGTGGATCTTTTCTAACTAAATAAATAAACACATACAGATATACGCATCATGAATATTTTATATTAGAAATATTTCCTTTTGTATTCGATGAAAGAAAGATTAATGTAATTTAAACATACCTAAAAAGACAATATCTTCTACTTGAACTCGTCCAGTACGTCCAATTTCCATAGCTCTATGGGTCATTTCTGTTATGAATTCGATGACAAGATCTTCGAGTAAATCAACGCTTTCAGTATAAGGATTTTGATCATCACCAAAGCCATACATCATACATCTAAGTTCTTTCGAAAAGAGACGTTTCCTTCCTCCTGGTAACGTACCACCGATAGCAATCTCAGCCTCTTCATCTTCGAACTAATAGTTACGAATTAATATTTTTTCGAAATATTTTTTCAAATAAATATTTTTATTATTACGTTAATAGTTTAATTTTTATCCGATTAAAATTTCTATTACAAATTTATAATTATTAATTCATAACTGAATGATCATAAAGTTACACGCTATTAAAATCTTTACCTGTTCGAAACCTTCTTCCGTAGCCATAACCTCTTCTTATCCCGCGTAAATTTATTTATAAATATTTTATTATAATTTATTATAAATTATATTTAATTAATTAAATAATAATAAACGCACGTATAAATGAATGAGAAAAGAAATATTTTATTGGTAACAATTCACGTAACAATTGTAAAATCACGTTAATAACTGTCAGTTATAACCAAGTAAAATACTTTGCAGTCTACTGATAGAGTGATGCCGATGTAACATAATTTTATCAATGTGTAAATTCACCTTTGACTATGTGTATCTATTAACGACAAAACATAAATGAAACTTATATCGAAAGCAACGCTGAAATAATTTTAAACAGTATTATTTGAACTCGATCTAATGTTATGAATGCCTATATTTGATGTGAGAAATTGGTTAGTAAAAATTTATCTAAAAAAAGAAAAAAAAGAATATTTAAAATGTTTACAATCTATTTCATCATATTATTGAAATTATCAAAACATATTTATAACTCTTAAGGAAACAATTATATCGACGTTTGACTTTTTTTAATTAAAAATAAACCATTATTATTGATTGTTTAAAAAAAATTTTGAAACATATACATATTATAATTAATATATATATATAATTAATAAGATAATTTTCTTTATTTCAACATTTATATAAATAAAATATAATAATCAGAAAAACACTGAAAAATATATGATTAAATACGTATTATGTTCTCGACATGTTGAAATAAAAGTACGTAATGGCTCTGCGTCGATCGTGGACCGCGAAATATTAAGATTGATATTCATAACCTAAAAAACGCGTTCGGGTGTACATGTTTATACATTTTAATTCTTTAATTTCGATGTATGTTTTTTTTTTTGTATAAAATGTAATATTATTTATTAAGAAGATAATGTCATCTTCAGTTAACATAACGGAAATAACACAAGCAAAAACTTGGAAAGAATATAATCGATTGCAGAAGGAACAGAGAAAGCAATGGAAAGAGGAGAGGTTAATAAAGAAGTTGAAAAAAGAAGAGAAGAAAAATAACATTGAAAATGAAACGAAAAAGGAAGAGAGCGAAGCAAAAATTAAAAAAAGGAATACTTCTACAATAACCATCGCGATACCTGGCTCGATTTTAGACAATGCACAATCTGCAGAATTGAGAACATATCTTGCAGGACAAATAGCACGTGCCGCATGTATTTACAAAGTAGATGAAATTGTCGTTTTCGATGACAAGGGTGTTATAACTGAAAGCGAAAAGAAAAAAGTGAGAACAGACGAGGTTTTAGGTGAAGGGAGAATTTGTTGCTTACAGTTAGTTAGAATATTACAATATTTAGAGTGTCCGCAATATCTTAGAAAACATTTCTTTCCTATTCACAAGGATTTACAATATGCGGGTGTATTGAATCCTTTGGATGCTCCTCATCATCTCAGACAACAAGATGTATCTCTTTATCGTGAGGGTGTAGTTAGTAATAAACCAGTAAAAACTGGGAAGGGTTCTCAAGTGAACGTAGGTCTTCTTAATGAGATCAGAGTGGACAAAGAATTGATGCCCGGCTTAAGGGTAACTGTGAAAATACCACCTAATCAGGAAAATCCAAAGAAAATGAAAGGAATTATAGTATCTCCAACAGAGCCAAAATCAGAGACAGGAATATATTGGGGATATAGCGTGAAATTAGCTAAGAATCTTTCAGAGGTGTTTAAAAAATGTTCTTATAAGGAAGGATACGACTTGACTATTGGTACTTCGGATAAAGGAACATCCATTGACGATATATCACCAAGAAGTCTGAAATATGATCATGCTTTGATAGTTTTTGGTGGTTTATCAGGATTAGAAGCTGCACTGGAAGTTGATTCAGATTTGCCAGATGAAGATCCATCATCTGTTTTTCATAAATATTTAAATATATGTCCTCATCAAGGATCAAGGACAATTAGGACAGAAGAAGCTCTTTTACTTTCTCTTGCAGAACTAAGGACTAAATTATTCCCAAAAAATCCTGTATTACCAAATGCTCAATTTGATAGTTTTGTTGAAGATTAAATAACATTGATATTTACATTATTAAAGTGATAAAAAATAATATCTAAGAATATTTGATAAAACTTTTGTTTGTAAAATATACTTAATATTTACAAAATGTTACTAATAAGATTTTATCTTCCATATTCTTCCTTTTTTGTAAATATTGAAAATATTTTTTTGGAATGTCTTCTATAAAAACATCATATTAATTATTCAATACACAATTTACAGCATCTTTCAAATCTTTTATAACTTTTGCTTGATCTGTAGCACCAATTACTGCTGTTCCAGATACTATCATATTTGCACCAGCCTATAAAAATATGAATGTTTAGTATCTTACAATAAGTAAAAATCAATATTTTATATATCAAAGATACCTTTGCGCAAGCTTCTATAGTAGTTGGGCCAACTCCACCATCAACTTCAATATCTAGAGTAGGATAATTTTTTCTAAGCCATGCTACTTTTGGCATCATTGATTCCATGAATTTTTGTCCTCCAAATCCTGGTTCTACTGTCATAACTAATATCATATCAGCTAAATCTACATAATCAACAACTACATCGACTGATGTACCTGGTTTAAGTGCAACTCCTACCTATAAACAAAACAATTTACTTATCATATATACATTAGATATTATATACAAAGTATTACAAAAAATTTACTTTCATTCCTGCTTCTCTAACTTTTCTACAAACTGATGGAACATCTTTTATTGGTTCTACGTGGAACGTATATTGATTTACACCAGCATCAGCCATTGGTTCGATCCACTAAAACATATCATTGTTATTTGAAGATAGAACATTATCATGCGTACAGATAATGAGTAAGAGAAAATGCATTGAGTACAAATTAATACCTGTTCTGGATTAGATACCATCATATGTGTTTCAAAAAATGCATTTTTTATTTTATTACGAAGACACTTTACAAGAGGATGACCAAAAGTAAGGTTAGGAACAAAATGACCATCCATTACATCTAAATGAAGATAATCAGCACCATTATTTAACAAACGTTGCGATTCCTCAGAAAGTTGTGCTAAATCGGCATTTAAAATCGAAGGTCCAATTTTTGCTGTTAAACTTTTAGCCATGGCGATTAAAATGCTATTAAAAATGTTTTAAATTTACAAAGATTTTACAACAACGTGTTTCAAAATAAGAAAAAGGTCATCGACTTCAGAAGTATTTTCATAAAGATCTAACATTTACTTTATCTGATTTCCGTATAAATCTATCAATCAAAAGATATAGATTTTTGGAGATTACGATTATGAAGGAATGATTTTAAAAAAGAAAAAAAAATTAAATGAAATAAAAATTAGTATATATTATGTACAGAATTAATGAAAATGTTAGAATAAAAATTTTAACAAGTAATAATTGATTCATAAATAACGTAATGCGCGCTAAGAAAACTTCAAACGTATTGGTCAACCTACGCACAAGCCGGTTTGATAACTCGATATTTCGACCAGTAGCATGCCTGAAAGACGCAAAGTTTCATTCTACATATATATTAGTGCACTTTTATTGGAACACCGAGTACACGCTATACGAGTATAGATCAAGTGCATACTGCCGGTGTATGGTGTTGATTGATCTATTCTGCCGGTGCGTCTTTGTGATGTTGTGTTGTTTATTACTGTAAGGAGATTAATTTCAATAAATAAGAAATTTCACTTTTATTGAAAATTATGAAGTACATTTTAGTGACTGGTGGTGTTATAAGTGGTGTTGGAAAGGGTGTAATAGCTAGCTCTTTTGGTACAATATTGAAACATTGCGGTATTCAAGTAACATCCATCAAAATAGACCCTTATATAAATATAGATGCCGGTACTTTTTCGCCATACGAGCACGGTAAAAAAATAAAACATGCAAAATTTATTCCTTCATTATTTTCCTTACATTTTCTTCATATTCATTGATAATTTTTTTTTTTTTATTTGCAAAAGTTCTATGACAAGAAAGCATGTATTATTGGCAGCCATATTGTATGCTTTTACCCGCCTTGGTCCCATGACCACGTGCTTTTCTATTAAATTTTTTTTCTTTTTTTCTCTTTTTATCATCATTATTATTATTATTACTTTCTTTTTTATTTTTGTAACAACAAACTTTTTTTCACACAAATTCAAAAAATTCAATTATTAAAGGTAGACACTAATTTAATATCTTTTTCTCTCAAATTAAGGTTTATAGAAGTATACTTATTGATAAATATTTCTTGGTACTTTGCTTTCTTTGATATCTTTCGTTTGAAATTGCTTTGTAACAAAGACTTGTTTATTGAAATCGTATACTTTGATTATCAATTGTAATTATTTCTCTATTGTCTTATAACGTATCCAATGTTAAGAATGATACTAATATACATACATATATATATATATATATATATATATATATATGTATATATATATACATATATATATATATGATGATGTTTTCATTATAGGAGAAGTTTATGTGCTTGACGATGGAGGAGAGGTAGATCTAGATTTAGGAAATTATGAACGTTTCTTAGATATTATATTACATAAGGAAAATAATATTACTACAGGAAAAATTTATCAACATGTTATTACAAAAGAAAGACGTGGTGATTATTTAGGCAAGACAGTACAAGGTATACAGAGAAATTTTAATTATAGGGAATTGGGGACGGGGAGAAGGAAAGTTTAATAAGTATATAAATAATTGAAATTGCCTTTTTTAGTGGTCCCACATATTACAGATGCTATACAAGAATGGGTTGAAAAAGTTGCTAATCAGTCAGTGTCAGAAGATGGTGGTAAACCAGAGGTAATATATACTTATGAAATAATTGAATTAAATTATGAAATAATTTTGTTACCTAACTTATATTTGATATTTATTATCATTTTTCTTTATAATATTAGGTATGTATCATTGAACTTGGTGGAACAATTGGAGATATTGAAGGGATGCCATTTGTAGAAGCTTTCAGGCAATTTCAATTCAGAGTTAAAAGGGAAAACTTTTGCTGTGCTCATGTCTCCTTAGTACCACAGGTATACGAGAATTTCAATTACTATTATTTTCTTTTTTAGCTATAGCACATGTCCCTGAATTTGCGCCAAAATACCAACTAATATTATTTTTGGATCAGTAATGATGTAAATGATTTTGATATAATAATAAATGAGTTGTTGTAAATGATTTTGATATAATAATAAATAAAAAGTGTATAAATCAATAGAATATTATGGATTTTAGCCACGTTGTACCGGAGAACCAAAAACTAAGCCAACTCAGTCAAGTGTAAGGGAATTACGTGGTTTAGGATTATCTCCTGATCTGATAGTTTGTCGATCTGAAAAACCTATAGGTAATGCAGTAAAAGAAAAGATCTCAAGTTTTTGTCATGTGGAGCCTGACCAGGTAATGCGTTTTTTAAAAATATTTTTAATAAATATATTTATTAATTGTATGAGAAATATCAAGAATAATTAAAATATTCTTTTGACAGGTGATAACTATCCATGATTTATCATCTATATATCGTGTACCCCTTCTTCTGGAAAATCAAGGTGTCATAGAATTTCTTAATGATAGATTACAATTAAACATTAGTATGCCACGTCCTCGTTATTTTATGCGTAAGTGGAAGGATTTGGCTGATCGAATTGATCATTTAAGAAAAGATGTAAATATTGCTTTAGTAGGAAAATATACAAAGTTAGAAGATTCATACGCCTCAATTATAAAAGCATTACAACATGCTTCTGTGCAAGTTGGCTATCGTTTAAATTTAACGGTAAGATATTTTTTTTTGCTATTACATAATACGTACTGTTGTCATTTTTGTTTGCCTTTTTAAATAGAAGATCATTTCAGTTCATAGAAGCTGCTAATTTAGAAAATTCCACTAAAGCAGATAACCCAGTTTTGTATCATGAAACTTGGCAAAAGCTTTGTAAAAGCAAGTAAGTTTAAAATTCTACCATCCTTGTATTAGAGTATAATAAGAATATCATAAGAATATTATATATAACTCTGTAATATTACAGTGGTGTGGTAGTACCTGGTGGTTTTGGTAGGAGAGGCATAGAAGGAAAAATGGAAGCATGTAAATGGTGTAGAACAAATGATGTACCATTTTTAGGTATATGTTTGGGTTTGCAAGTTGCAGTTATAGAATTTGCAAGAAACATTTTAAATTTAGAAACAGCACATAGTACAGAAATTGATCCAAACACGGATCATCCAATTATAATAGATATGCCAGAACATAATCCAGGTCAAATGGGTGGAACTATGAGACTTGGAAAAAGATATACGCGTTTTAAACCAGAGGAAGAATCTGTTTTAAGTAAATGGATTGAAATTGATCATTAAAATACTTATTATTAAGTGTTCATTTTATAATATTCATATAATTTCGCAGAACAATTGTATGGAAATAAAAACTATATAGAAGAGAGACATAGACACAGATATGAAGTAAATCCACAATATGTTGAAGTTTTAGAAGAGGCAGGATTAATATTTGTGGGTAAGTTTAAGCTAAATAATTAATATCGAATCACTAATAATCCTTATTATATTTTGTACTTCATTCTAACGTTTGAAAAATATAAATTCTATACGTTAGGTAGAGACGAAGACAATGTTCGTATGGAGATAGCAGAGCTAACTGGACATAATTATTATGTTGCTACGCAATTTCATCCAGAATATTTATCGAGACCTTTAAAACCATCACCTCCATTCTTAGGATTAATATTGGCTAGTATTGGTAAATTAAAACATTATTTAGCAAGAGGATGTAAATTATCGCCACGTGAACTTAGTGATAATGAATCTGGTAATATATCATTTTATTATGTAGCATATGGAAATATATACAAGTATATTTTAATATATTACAATTTTATTTTATTTTATTTTATTTCATTTTTTTTTTTCTTTAGATATAGAATATCCACTTATTGATTCAACAAAGTTACAGTCATCAAATGAAGCAAGTAAAAGTAATAGTGTTGTTTCTAGTAATGATTAATGGAAGTTTTAAATATTTTGACATAAGATATATATTTATATTAAGTAGGCAATATAGGTTTAACTACGATATAATCTACATTTTTTAATATATATATATATATATATTTAAATGTATTGGTATATATTTAAAAAATGTATATTATATATTATATTCCAAATTAATTATTTTCAATTTTTTTTTTGTTTATAAATCTCGTATTTATATATAAAGTTTTTCCTATAGCTGAAACCAAACTGCCCGCACACAAATGTATGAAAAATATATTGTTTCACATTTCTAATTATATCGATATCTAAAAATATATAGATATCATCCTATATATTAATTTTATCATTTAGTTTCTCTTGTTTAATAAGAATAAGATTTATATTATTTTTCTATTGAAAAGTATCAAAAAGTTTTTTCTGTTTCTGAATGTGCTCCCATCAGTTAACTCCAAAAAATACTATATATTATTGAAGTTATTGTTATGCACGTTTATATATAATAAAAGAAAATTATATAAGATAGAAAACAAAGTGAAGAAAGTTGCTTTAGTTTATTTTCTTACTAGACTTGTAAAACTGTACCTATATAGAAAAATTGAAGAGAGAAAATTTGAATAAAATTCATGTTATTATTTGTCACTTTGCGTATGTTTGCTTTTATTTGACAATAAATGTCATCCTCTAATTACAATTTATCAAATACAATTTAATGGTAAAAGTAATAAAAGTTGCTCATATAAAAATGTCATATTTACATACATTTCCATCATAATATCTTGAGTATATAATTAAGAATAGTACACTAGATTATAATTATTAAGTTATCAATGTGGATTTATATTTCCTAAATTATGTGAAACTAAAGATATGTAAAAACATAATTAACGAATAAAAATAAAACAAATAAAAATTAAAATAATAAAAAAAAATAAAAAAAAAAAAAAAAAAAAAAAAGGAAGAAAAAATGCACTTTGGACGGTAAACATTACAACTAATACTGAGTGAGTTAGTATAAAAAAAAAAAATAAAGATGTGTAACTGTAATAAAATCGTTTTTGTACATTGAAAAAAAGTTTTGATCATATGAGAAATTCTTAAAATTAAATCACTAAATGACATAAAAAGATCAATATAAATTTTAACGACGTCTGCGTTAGTTTAAAGAAAATTAATATAAAAATGATTCGACAAAGAAATCGAAAAATAAAATCTGGTTTAATAATGCTGAGTTATTTCTGCTATTTTGACTTTGATTAATAATTATAAATTATATTTTTCACTAATCATAATATCAGATGTACAGATAATAAATATTAATATATCTACAATTACAGTATAAATACTTATATTCATACAAGTATTTATATGAAATAATTGAGCCATTTGTAATAACTTTTGAAAATAATCATATTTTCGTAATTAAAAAATATGGCTCGTTAGTCCCTGCACTAATGAAATTCTTATATAGTTTTTCATTTTATCGATCGTGGCAATTCATTCGACATTTATTTTCTGAGCTCGTTGAACTTAAAGTTCTCTTTTATAATTAATAATAGCGATTATTGTAACATTTTCGTTGATTTATCTTATAACTGTATAAAGTGGTAGACAGTCATTTCTACTATGTCAAACACTTATCATTAATTTTATAATTACATGGGAATAGAGAAACAAAGTACAAATTTTGGACTCTCATCTCCCTATGTATACTTTTTTTCTCTTAATAATATATCCAAAGATAAACGTGCACTCGCTAATTATATTACCTTATAGATTTATATAAACCATTCTTTTTTCTTTTGAACTTGATGGCCGGTCGTAGAGTGAACAACCGCTGAATCTGGATCTAATGCAATTTCAGCACCTTTATCTTCTTGAGTCAAATATTCGCCTTTATGCCTCGACATGTATCTTCCTATAAGTACTGCCATAATTACTAAAGCTATAATAATAACAGCTAATATACTTCCTAAAATTGCAGTATCAACTTCATTATAAGCAGCTCTAACTTTGTCTTCGTCTACATCAGGTGGCGGTCGTGTTTCAACAATATTTGGTGGATGTGTAATTGGTTCTACTCCGCAAAAATCTTCGGTAACAGGTGTATTACTTAAAGATCTAACATTTCCTGGTCCATTCTCTTGAAATAATAATTTCAAAGGATATATATCATCGAATTCGACTCTAGATATACAACCTGCAAATCCTTCCGTCATAGATTCATTTTTACCTATATACATATATTGAATATTATTGAATTGAGCATCAGCGGAGGTTTTAATATCAAAATGGAATTCTTTTGGTTCATAATTATCAACTTTTAACACAAGAGTGGATCCAGAATTTTTTCTACTTAATCTAACGTCATGATACTGTCCTAAACCAAAATGTTTCGATGGAAATATAACTTCTTGTCGTTCGAAACCGAAATCAAAAACGACACGTAAATGACCGCTGTTAGAAACCATGATCGTCATATATTCTCCTGAAATATTTGAGAACAGACCAAGTAAGAAACCTTTAGGATTAGTCGTTGTAAATCCAACTCTAATCTTTTCAGAAATAGTGGAACGCCAACTGCCCATAAAGTCATACTTTATCATTGAGTTTGAACGCATGTTAACGCCGATTTCTGAAACACACGTAAATAAAAAAAAAAAAAAAAAAAAAAAATAACAAATGGTGAGACATATATTTTTTTACAAAATTTATAGACATATAAAATTCTAATTATATTTACCATCCGCACAAATTGGTCCTTTGAATGCAGTCCAACGACAATCACACCAATATCCATTATATTTTTCATGACATGTACCATTGTTAAGACACGGATTACTTTCACATCGTCCCACACAATCTTCACTTATACCATATATTCCACGTCTCGCATAACTTCTAATATCTTGTAATTGTCCATTTAAAAGCAAAGCTCTTACACAACCTACAAAGCCGTCCCTATAATCAACAGTTGCTCCAATCACCAAATCTGAAGTAAGATGAAGTGCACGAACTGGTCCAGGAGGTTCTCTGACTTCGTTTTTCAATGCTCCATCAATAATTATTCTAGCTTCTTTACGATTTCTTTCAACGGATACGGAATGCCATTGATTGTCAGCTAATTTATAAGACGTGTCAACGCTTACGGCAAGTGGTCCACCACCTGCTTGATATTGGAAATGTATCTGATTTCCACTATTAATAGAAACTTTGATATAATCCGTAGGCCCTTTGCTATGAATAATTACAGCATTTTCAATCGTCGTCTTAAATTCAAAATAGATATCCCCACTATGGCCGATATCAAAAGTAGGTAGATTAATTGTAGCGTCAACAATGCGGAATGTTACTACATTCTTGAATAAATCTATAACAAAAATAATAATATATAACATTATGAATAAGTTAAAAGATTTTTTTTGTAACGTAAGTCCACGTTACAATTAATATCGTAGCGATTACACAGATATCGAATATGTTTGCACAATGTTATTTTAACTAGCTTAATATATAATTGTTTATAACAAATTATATACAATAGAGCGTCTCTCGCACGTACATCAGATACGACGCTTACGTTAGTACAACAAAGTGCCTATATACATGAATTAATTCTGATCATAATTATTTCTAATCCATTAAGGACTGAATTCATGCAGGCTTTTCGGTCATTTGCATGGAAATGGTATAATTTAGCGATACGTAAATCAAATATAAAAATACACAGCAGATATGTACAAAAATTAGCACAAATAAGATAATAATTATCGGAAGGATATGAGTCGTCCTAGCTCGAAAAGACCAAGATTGACTCATGGATAGCCAAAAGTTTGTTATAGGATACTTTTTAAATTTCTATTCATATGTACTAATTATAATAAGTAAAAACAAATCACAGACTTTGTACAAATATATAAATACCGTGATTGTCGGATTAAAAAAAAAAAAAAAAAAAAAAAAAAAGTTCCACTGAAAAACGATCCTACCTCTTACCTGGTCCTATTTTAATAGAATACCAAGGTAACTCAGATCCTTATAAACAGTTGAAAATGAATTAACTAAAATTATAAAATGTTAATATAAAAAGATAATATAAATTTTACGTACCATCTCCTTCACAAATAAGTGGTCCCAGGG
Source organism: Vespa mandarinia (assembly GCF_050613455.1). Taxonomy (NCBI): domain Eukaryota; kingdom Metazoa; phylum Arthropoda; class Insecta; order Hymenoptera; family Vespidae; genus Vespa; species Vespa mandarinia. The sequence goes on from NC_140811.1 coordinate 17,180,739, forward strand.
TATATTTGCCTTCTTTTTCATCCAATGGTGTACCAGTATCTCCAAAACGTAATTGCTTCACAGGAAGATATTCCTTTTCCGTTATATCTCCGCTATCTTCAAGTCTACCTTCTAAGTCAGCATCACAGTTACACCATTTACTTGGATCCGCACAATTTCCAAGTATTCCACATTCACATTTACGTGAACCAGGTAAAGCACCACCCCAATAATCCATTTTTTGATTCTGCCTGCTCACCCACCATGAATTTGGTTTAAAATAATCATTCTGCGGAACTAAAGGTTATAATTAGTATTAATAATTTTAATGATAATCTGATAATATTAATAAATCTGAGATAAAATAGAACAAGTGTAATAAAATATTTTTCTTTTTTTTTTACCTGGTGAATTAAATAATTTCGAGTGTTTACATTCGTATTTTATTCTTTGACTACATCTCGTTGATCGATTCAAAAAAGCTTCTATTTGATCGAGATCAGCGTCATAATTGATATCTTGAATAAAACTGCCTGGTTCTTCAAATCCATCAACCGGTGTTGGAACTTCGTTACTATGCCTTAGAACTGTCATTACACGTCCATCGGCAAAAAATTCACAAGTAACTGGAAAGGGTGCTAATGGACCACTTCCGTCAACGTCAATTTTAATTTCTGCCCTTTGATTTACCGAATTCATATTTTTATATGCCTCACAAGATAAAGGATGTAATGCTAATTAAAATAGAGATAATGATTTAATTATATAATATTTGTAATATATAATAAAATGACTTATTAATTTTCTATAGAATAATTACATGTATGACAAACAGCTCCTGAATAACCAGTATTGGCACAATCACAGAAGAATTCATCAGAATTTTGAGTGCATATACCAGAGTGTTTACAAGGATTAGGATTACAACGATCGACCATTTGACAAGCATCAAACACAATTTCATTTTTACAACAATATTCCTCTTCTTTCCAATCAGTTGGTAACTTATAATTTCCATCAATACTTATCATTCTCATACAGCCAACAAATCCACGGTTACTTTCTTCTCCCGTCATACCACCAATCCAATATAATGATCCAGTTATCATTTCCAAAATACGTTTAGTTCTCATAGGTCTACCATCGACATTTAGTATAAGAGTATTTTTTGCCACTGTTAAGATAACCTGATGCCACTTTCCGTCATTAAATTTTTCATCAAAATTATCTAATATCACTTTTGAATTTCCTTTTGTTTCGATTTCGATTTTCAATTTGCCTTGTTCTAAGAATAGCTAGAAATAAATATTGAGAAATTTATTAACTAAAGTATCTTGTATATATCTACTTTATGATGAATCAGTAGATATTATATATTTATAAATATTTAATATACTAACTTTAACGTATCCTGGAGATGTAAATCTATGATAAAGAATTATTCCTCGATCTTCGTAACTTCGAAATCCAAGAGAAACATTCAACGAAGAAATACCCTCGTAACCTTTAAGCCGAGCATAAGATCCAGGCGTTAAAAATGATATAGGAATGACAGGAGGTTCAGGACAATTGTAAATTGTGTTGATCTTGTGATATTTTAGATTTTCTCCGGTAAGTTCAGTTTCTCTTAATTCATGAATAATATTGGTAGTATTTAAATAAAAATTTTCTATACACCCTGTGAAATTTTGACCTATTACTAAACCTTCCTGCTTGTTAGGTACTCCACCAATATAAAGCTGTAAAAGTAGAATAAACATAATTGTTATATATGACAATAGAGTAAATATAATTATTATTTAGATATTTACACATACGCGCGTACACGCTTACATCCTCGTTAACTCATTCATCCAAACACATACATATACACAAAATAATTCACAAAGAAAGATCTTAAATTTGAGATAATTTTTGAAGTCATTATCTAAGTTAAAAAAATTCATATACACATAGATCCATTTTCGAATGGTTATGGAACGTGGTTGTTGGATTTTGCAATGATAATTAAAATTTTATTACAATAATTCACATTTTGAGATAGATAACTGATAAACTTACATTTTATATCTTCAGAAATACATATATCTAACATTTTTGACATAAAATGTTACCATATATTTTCAATGTATGGTAACATTTTAATGTCATTTCAAATATTTTTTGACATTAAAATGTTACCATATATTTTTAAATATAACATCTTCTGCTTCATGATACTGTTCTGCTCGTATATAACACAATTATGCCGGATTTAGTTATACCAAATAAATGAATCTCATCAGAAATCATATCGCTAATTTATGATCTTTCTTCGTAAATCATGTATTCGTGTATATACATATATATATTGAACTTACTGCTCTATTTAAATCTAGACGATGAAATTCTCCTTTAACTCTTCCTTTTATTAACACTCTATCAACAGAAAAAGAAATATTTTTTCTATTTCTTGATATAACAACATCATGCCACATGTTATCATCCAAAAGACTTCCTACTGATAAACTCGTCATAATACCAGATCCAAGATCGATATTTAATAACATTCTATTGTCACGTAATTGTAATGCAATAAAGTCTCCTTGTGTACCACGTGAATACATTAGTATACCATCTGCAAAATTTGTTTTAAAACGAAAACGTATAGAATGTCTATCTGTTTCAATTGGTTCTCTTAACAAATCCAAACGAACCAAAGATGATCCATTAAATGATAATACATCGGATTCTGTAAATATAAAGTAAAATTATTGTAATTGTTTATATCATGCGACATTATCAATTTACATATTGCTTCGTGATTTTAATATTTACCATAATCACATCCATATAATTCAAGTCTCAATGATATTCTATCTCGCCATCTGGTTGGATTTATTCTTATCCATTGTGCAATAATTGGAACTTCAAATTTATTAAGTTTGATAGTATCTCCATTTGTGTTTCCTTTGAACATCTAAAGAGGAACAATATTATAAATTTAATAAAATAAACATATTGATTATATTGATAAATAAATTTATATGTTTTTAATATTTGATATAGTAAAAGGAAAATAATAAAAACAAATAATATGTTATTATGGATAAAATTTTACTTTAGCAATAATCATATTCGTAAACAACTAAATGAGAATGAACAGGAACATGCAAATAAATATTGTTAGTATTGTTAGGATATCAATTGTTAATTAAAGCATTTAAGCGCAATGAAACATTCCAGACGATATAAACTATAAATAATATGATTTCTAATAGAAAGGAGGTATCGTTTCTTAAAAAATTATTTGTACTAATCATTGAATAACTGTAACAAAAGGATTTTGGAGGAGATTAGGTGTCAACATTTTAGATTTGAATAATTCAGAAATCTACAGGAAGGTAACGATAAAATAAAAATCTTTTACTGGTATACATTTTATCAACCCAAAGATGTTAATCAAACCCTGCATAAAAATATACATGTAGTCAATTCTATGTACTTTCCAAAAATAAAGTCTCAACTTTTATTTTTATTTTTTATTTCTTTTTTTTTATCCAATACCTCATCTACACCATCTTGACCTTCGTAACTAGTCCAGGCTTGACCATCATCAGAATATTGAACAATATATTCTGTCACATATTCATTAGTATGGGCACGACCCCGTGTTGCGACGCTGCGTATCTCGTATCTGTCGCTCAGTTCCACAGTAAGATGTTGATCATAACTGCTAAGTTCTGGTGACCACGCAGATTCCCCTGTAAAGCCCAGCCCCGTGTCCAGATGTAAGAGTAGAGTGAAAGCAAAGCAGATAAATGATGTGGCATATGTGGCAATGAATATATCAATAATTAAAATATTAAATTATTTTTACTAATAATGATAATGAATGTATATTTTTATGATATTCTTTGTTCATCATATATTATATCATTTATTAAACGATAGTATAATGCAAAATATAGAAATAGTATTGCGTTACTAACACATTGATGTCATGAAATGAAATATCTCGTTTAATACTTCATTTATTGTAAATTTTTAAATATCACCAATATGCTAAAATGGTCTGACAGTTAGTATTTTTAATCTGAAAAATATTTGACGTCAATGTATTAGTTTGTATTATAATAGTACAACTGTGAAAATATTAAAGAACATTATTCTTTTGCTATAACTATTATATTTCTATGAAAATGCATTGACTTCTTACCATCAATTTCCAAATGATTTAACTCTGGTGTTATTATGAATATGATGAATATTAATTAGATGTTATGAACTGATAAGCATCATGCAAATATAAATTGCTAGCGCATGCATTGAAAACCTACCTTTACATTTAAATAGTAGCATATTGTGAATATTTCTTGTTATATGTTATCAATTATATTAATAAAAAGTTATAGATTAATTTGAAGTTAATACTTATAATTTATTAAACTTTCAATGTTAATCTAATGGTTCTGTATTAAGTTATATACATGCTGATTTTCTACATTAAAATTTATATACATGTTATTAAAACCAAAATAATAGGCTACACAGCGAATGAGTAACTTACCTTGATATTACCAGATTCTTCTTTAAAATCCACATAATCAAGACCATTGGTACCATAGCTGATACCATATTCCATAACATACTCATTCTTATGAGCTCTTCCCTGGGTTGCCACAGCCGTGATATTCATTACTTGACCCAAGTCAATAATCAGGTATTGGCCAAAGTCTGAGCTGCTAGCCGTCCATGCGTTTCCGCCTATGCCACAACATGTATGCATGCATGCAACTCAAAGTGTACTTAAAAATGCAATTATATCTAACAGAGATAAATAGATACTTGAAAGCTAGAATTTAACTGTCCTTGAGTCAATATTTTTTGGGTGTGTAAAGTATCACAAAAAAAAAAAAAAAAAAAAAAAAAAAAAAAAAAAAAAAAGTGAATAATATATTTTACTACATTAAAATGAATATAGAATAATAGTCTACATACAAACATTTACACTACAAATATCAAAACTATGTTGTGGTGTGATTTTTTGTTTCTTTCTTTTTTTGTTCTATTTAAAATATATTTAAGTATATATAGTATATCATATAAGTTAAAGATTTCATATATTTAACTTAAATAGGTTAATGCTCATTAACAAGATTATGTCAGATGTGTACTGATATGGTATCTCCACTAATCAATAAACTTTCTTCAATATATTTTAATGAACTCCAATAAAAATAAATAACTTTTTTTTTTTTGTAAAGCAAACATTTTATTATCTATTAGAAGATAAGTTACAAAATTACATGTTATTTTATATAAATTTATTTTCCCATAGAATGAAAATTATGTACATTGTACAATATTATTGTATAGCTTTGTTAGAGATGTTTAAGGTTTCTCATTTTTACTAAAATACTTTTTCACATACTGTTCATCTTCTGAATGCATCGGTATAGCGTTTACTAAAAGTTTATTATAATCTAACAGTTCAAACATTTTATTTTGTGATTTAGGTGCTATTCCATTTTCTTGCAAAGCTACAGCAACGCAATGCTCCGAGTCTAATAATGATTCTTCAAATAACCAATTTTGTTTATTTCCTTTCTGATATAGCACAGTATCGCATACTAATTTATTGGGAACTAATTTTGAATTTGTTTTAAAATCGATTGTTCTAAGATCTGTAACTATTCCTATTCCCAAAGCTTTAACAAAACTTTCTTTTAAAGCCCAATGCCTACAGAACATAGAAATTTGTTCAACTTCCAAGCAAGTTGGAGTACCACGAATTTCATCCCATTCAGAAGATGAGAAATTTCTATTCATAATACGAAAAAATTCAGATAATCGTTTACCACCTGTATATTCTAATTTCATGATATCTACACCCAATAATACATCTCTAATTTCACCTGCTAAAACACTATAATATCCTTGATGGGAAACATTAAAGCTAATATTTATTGGAGAGTTCTTTAAAATAGGTTTATTATTGTTATCTCTTGTAAATAATATTTTATCATATGGAATATTTGTATAATCATTAACAAACTTTCTCATTAATAATCTACCTATGAGAGAAGCCCTAACATCCTTTCGAAATACAAATCTATCTAATCTTTCTTTCTCTTCTAGTTGTACACAAGAAATTGCATGTGAAAATTCTTTTTCACTTGGATTCCATTCTTTCCAATTAAATGCCCAACGAACACTTTGACTCATTTTATCGATAATGATATTATATCTTTTCATTTAATTAAATTGTTATAAAATACGTAATATTTCTACTCTCTTTTTGTACGGCCTTATTATTGTTCTTTATTAGTATCCACCTGAAGCAAATATACAAAATATACTTGATATTTTAATACAATTTACTTTTCTTTAAGCAAAAAATTAATATAAAACTTTGTAATATGTATGAATCAGAAGAGAGATATTGAAATAGTATCTCATAATTGAGTGTGGGTGTGTTGAGGAGAAGATTATTGTACTTAATTTGGGCGTGCCTTAGAAATTTACTCATTAATACTTTTCTTTTTTTTTTTTTTTTAGACACATAAGAAGATAGTAGAGATCACCAATAGATAAAAGCAATTGTAGTGTGCAACAGAAGATAGCAAGATAGATTTAAAGAAAATAGCTAGGCAAGCAAGAAGCTAATATACTTTATGCAGTATCACAAAATATTCAGATAATTTTATAGAGGAAATGATAACTCACACCATTTAATATAAAGCTTAAGATATAGAAATGAATCATAAAAATACACATTTATATAAATAAATTTATAAATCATACCGTTAAGTCTTGCATTGTTAGGTCCTCTTTCCGGTAAAGAAGTAGTTGCTGTTAAATGAGCTCTATCCAAAAGAGGCACATTACATTCGTAATCATCTAAAAATCAATGATAATAAACATTAGAAAGAGATCATAAAGACTGGCATCTTTTCAATAGCATAAAAATGTAACATTTGAATTTATTCGTTCATATTGATTATTATAAAATTGATTTGAAGAACGTTACAATCATATTCTATATTATTTTAATAATAATTACGAATTAATCAGTATTCAATTCATTCGTTTACAAATGAGTATAATATAAATAAACAAAAATATCGTCGAGCATACGCTTGCGCGAATCTTCGATCATATAGCCTATTTAAAAGGTTATATAATTTAATAATAATAATTTTTGTTTGAAATATGTATATCATGAATAAACGTTTATATGTCATTTCGATTATTTCGATGAAACGTAATGGTAAGAATTAAAATTTTTTAATGAGTACTGTCATATCGTCAATTCGAACGCCATGTTCAAGTGGGCTTGGTCGTAGGAGTCACGCTTGAAACATGTCGCGCGCTGATTATCTTCGTAAAATCAACAATTCTTACTTACATGCGTTTGTCAATGAATTTGCCGCAAGAGCAAAGACGACCACAAAACAATTGAAAGTGTTCATCCTTTCATTGCCCTATTTAAATAAAAAAAACAATAATAAAGGAACGCAATAATGCGTATTCGCGTTCAAGAACACGCCACCGTAACCGTTTCAAAACTGTTTAAGTATACTTTTTACCAAATTCCCATCCGTTATAAGAGAAGGACTCACTCAATCGTTGTTACTACTACTACACTACTACTATTACTACTACTAATGGAACACATATGTATATAATGTGTGTCATATACAGACGTTACGTGATTTCACTTGAAAAAGGAATATGACGACGAAGCCACGCGTGTATCGATGTACCGTGTCGAAAGTAAAAACGATACGATATATCGAATTAGGACATTTCTCATATCGAGAATCGTTTTCACGTTGGTAACACTTGCGATAGATGGTGCAACATGTAACAGCTTGAGAAATAACGGTTATCGTGTATTTCCAACATGATAAAGGATGAACGAAGATAGACTATGATGAATTTTAATTGGGTATAGCGAAAAGAAAAAAAAGAAAAAAAACAAAAGAAAAAAGAAAAAGAAGAAGAAGAAAAAAAAATAATAATAGGCGAGCCGCGATAATATTTCGTAAAAATGCTGAATAAAGGAATAAAACGCGATGGTTAAAGTCAAAAGAAAACGAAAAAGAAGAAAAAAAGAAGGAAAAAAAAGAAAAAAGGAAGAAAGAAAGAAAGAAAGAACAGTTGTATATGTAAATACGCTTAGACTTTGCAATATTATGGAAATCGCTTAATCGGCAAAGTACATATTTAAATTTGACTTTGAAATAACAACAAAGCAGTCGAAGTTCTTTATGCTATTGCGTACGTAAAATAGGACAGGTGGGATAGGATGGGTGAGGGGGGGGTCACTAAAAGGCAAATGAAGTTAGTTCCTGAGTATCGATCAAACTTCATGGATCATTATTTTTGATGGCTCAATAAATTATCTCAAGCTTGTATAGGCTAATGTGTATTAATATAAATTAATTCGAAGTAAAAAACGTATGTATGTAATCCGAGAATGTTTATAGTATTATTATTAAACGATTTGTTAGATATCGAAAAAAAGAGTTGAGAATAATTTTATTACGTGTATCATTGATTCTTTGAAAATGTAGCATTTTCATAAAGATCGATGAGCCGAGTTGAATATTTTTCGGTAAGTTCTTTTATATTTTCTATTTTATTTTTCTTTTTCTTTTTTTTTTTTTTTCCATAGAAAAATTATTCACGAATGAATATTTAAAGGTTATCCATAGTCGCTTAAAATAATTCTATTAATTCTACTGCATGATTTGTATTATATCACGATTAAGCTTTTTTTTTTTTTTTATTACTTTTTCAAACTCGTATTAAATATTTCGCATTTATTTTAGATTATAATCGTCGAAATAATTTATGAAAAGCATTGTTTGTCCTTTATAAGCATGTATCAATTTTTTTTCGATCGATATTGTTTGACGATATTATCTTGCTTTAGGATGAACAAATTTGAATTTCCCGAGAAAACAAAATGGTGGATTTATTTCGTGCCGTAACAAATTTTAACAAATGTGAATCGAAGATGAGCAAAAGTTCATATTTCCTATTGGTGATGTGTTTCCCTTCGCCCCCCCCCCCACCCATTGAAATGGCGATCGTAAATTGATTATCCCAATTAACCGCGTGTGAAATAAACGCAACAAAGGACTTAACTGCCGTGAAAATTACCGTGAGTATAAAGGACATTTTGTAAAATTACGATAATGTTTCAAATTATAGATAAAATATTGTTGGTTATAATCGATTAAAGAGTTAAAGAGATTTGTTGAGTATGAAACGGGATGAGGTGGATTGGGTGATGAGGGATCAGTGGCGGGGGGGGGGGGAGGTTGGGGTCCAAAGGGAAAAGGGATAGAAATTATTGCACAGTTATTTTTCGATCGTGATTTAAACTTTATTTAGCTTGAAAAACTCATTAAAAGTAAATCAACTTTTTCGAGAGTATTCAAGAGTGATGAATAACAGTACTCGTTTAGCGAAGCGTTCATTTCGAGCGGTCAAAATTGAATTTAGACGGTGAAACAAAAACGTTGTGGTTGCGTGAACAATTTCTTTTTTCTTTGCTTTTTTTTTTTTCTTTTCGAAATATCCTTTTTCATCAATGATTACGAGCGTACGTATCATTGTCGCATGCACTTTCGAATGATTTTAATAATTTCTAATTTGATTTCGAAGTAACGAATGAAAGATCGAACGAAAATTTAATCGAATGAAAATCGATTGAAAATTTAAATATCGATAGATCGGATAGATGGCGTAGCAGTGCACCGAACGATGAACGAGGAAATGGCGGATTTAGAGGAGATAGAATGGTTAGAAATGACGAAGAGTATGATATATAGTGAATTTGTAGCATATGATTTATATTTTTTTTTTTATACAATAATGATCGAGATTGCTTATACATTCTTCTAAACGCATACATACACCGACACTAAACTTCGGGACGACCTCCTCTACGATTGGTCCGCTTCTATACTCGATTAAAATACGAATCATTCATATCCAGATTATTCGATCATCATCATCATCATCATCATCATCATTCTTATTTTGAATTCTAGATGCTTTGTTCTACGATCGACACGAATATATACTAATCGATTTGACGAATATATACAATATTTACAAGCTCTTCAGAGATACACAATTATATCCGACTTTGCAGTTCATCAATAATGTAATAACGAAGTCGAATAAAAGAAAAATATCCCACGACTAACTTTCCGGTAAGAGGACCGTCAAATCTGACGTTTGCATTCTTCCTTCGACTGTATCGATCGGCGTATCGGGCGTGTCCGGCACAACCAATGGTTCGCTCTGATAATTCGTCGAATTTTTACAAACTTCGCTTTCAACGTTGTACGAGCTTGCCGTTATCTTTGCCTCCGAGGAAGTCAAGTTCCTTGGAATAGTTCTTCCCGATAGAAGAAAAGAGATTCTCCGCCATCTTCCCAGATTTCTCTCGTTCATCTGGCACTCGACACGAGGAAGAAGTATTCTCCTATTTTCTTTTTTCTCTAATTCTTCCTCTTCCATTTCTTTTCTCCTTTTCTCTCGTCTCTTCTCGGTTCTATTTTTCCTCCTTTTACCTTCCACCTCCTCGATCTCGTTCAAGCTCTGCTTTTCCGAACGATCGACCGCTCGAGTAGCGTCCTTTTCTAAAATACGTAGAATCCTGGAGATACAGGTACTCGCCCGCAAGGACTCCTCGTCGTTTCTCTTACCACGCGGCGATACGATGCTTTTCATAGTCTCGACTATACGCTTTTTGATGTGCGAAATGTTCATCGATCGTATCTTAGAAACGTTTGATGTTGCATGATCTTTTGACAATGATTCTTCCCTTCTTACGATCTCCTCTCGTGTTTCCTGTGACGTTGGAAGAATTTTCATACGTGGAACTCGCCGTTTACTTAGCAGCCTCGTAACCACGCACTGGAATAAAATTTATTTTTAATTTTTCTTTTTTTTTTTTTCTTTTTTCTTCTCTCTCTCTCTCTTTCTCTCTCTAACTCGAGCTAAGATCTATACGATAAATTATTGGACAGTATATTAATTGAAAAAAAAAAAAAAAAAAAATGAAAAAACAAAGTATTCACGATTACTTAATTCATTTAATTTTACAATAATAAATAAATGAAAATAATTTTTAATTTACATATTCGTTATTACATATTTTAATTTCAATAATTATAGAACAAGGAATTTAAAATCCATCATTTTTATCTTTTCTGATAATATTGTAATATTAATATAATTATTCTTTTTAATAGATCTTACCAATATGGATAGCAGAAGGAGAATCATCAAGGCAACTATGTACCAACGATCGATAATCCATCGTTGAAAGTTAGCAAGACTTGCATCTGATAGAAGAAGCCTTCTCAAGGTGGCCAGAGGGCCACTTGGATCAACCTATGCACGTACAAGCAAATAACTTACATAACATGACGTAAGTTATTCAATAATATAAATAATTTCATAAGCTTTCCTTTTTTCCTTTTCTTTTTCTTATATTTTATATTTTTATAATCGATATAAAAGAGAGAAGAATGTACCTCTCGGCATCTTTGAAAAACGTCGCAGTAACCATTGTAGTCGTTGCAAGGTGTACCAGGTTTTGAAAGCATGTCCGGTATATCGTAAGGAGCTGAATTCCAAGCAAAGGATGATCTGTAAAAAAGAATTTACTTTTTTAAAGTTTCTTCTTATCCTTTTAATCGAAGAAAGTGTTTGTACGCTCTCAACTTTAATTTAACTTTTTTTACACGGCTGAGAAAAACACTTTTCACATTTTTTATATATATATATATATATTTGAAAATTGTCGTTGTCTAGTCATCGTCTCTCTCATTATTTGTGCTTCTCTCATTATTTAATGTTTAAATATTTTTTCATGTTGCTTAAGTTATCCATTAAATCCCTTATGAATTCATTCGAGTAGTCGAGATTACCGTGTTTTATTTATAGCTCATACAATTTTAGATACTATAGCTCATACAATGTTAGGGTACTGCTAATGTATTTGCTTAAACAATAAGCCTAAAATCAATGTCTAAATTCTTTTCATAGTATTTTCTATTAAAAATTTTTAAAACAGGCTGATTCAATAATTCGATCGAAAGATTAGTATGCACTCGCGCTCACGCGTGTGTGCATGTGTATGTGTGTGTATATGTGTAATAAATTATTATAAATTTCATTGTTCTACCGACAATGAAAAACTTTTAATTCCAATTGTTTAAATTCCAATTATGAGATTATGTTTTAATTCCGAGAAAATGAAAGGTGTGTCAAATGAAAAAAAAAAAAAGAAAAAAAAAGAGTAAAAAAGAAAGTAATTCCATATGAAATAGTCGAGAAAATGAGATAAAAAATTGTTATAACTGTATTTCACATACAGTTTGAAATTTGAAATGTACATATATTTTATCAAATTTTAAAGATAATCTTAATCACGTTTCTTTTATTAATAGGATCATTACTAACTGAAAAGTTTTCATAGTGGAAGCTATAGACAAGATACTATTACGTATAACGATGATTTCTCTTACAAGCACGGTTGATCCTCTCCTGGTAATTTACAGCAGAGTTCACAGCTCTTGGTCGGTGGATCCTCTGGTCCTGCGATACACTGACAGGATTCCAAACCGTAAGCCAGGCAAATGCTGCCGGTGCATTCCTGAAAGCAATGCGAAGATCCGATAAACTACCACCATTGCTTTACAATTATCGCTCTATACAAGAGGACAATGATTTACAGGAGATATCAAAGGCGACGAGAGGGAATAGAGAGTGGAGTAGTCTATGGGATCGAAATGACGAAGGACGATACTTGAAACGTATGAATATCCCATGTTCATGATAGGACGAATTTAAGCTTTGTTCTGTTCGTCATATCTTCAATGACATTATCGTTTCATCGACTACAAGGATAGAGACAATAGTGTGTCAATTCGGTGATAGGTATAATCTCATCCGATGTCTCTTCAAGCACGCGATTGACGATCATCATAAAGATATATATATATCTATATATATCTTTTTAGTTTACAGTTTTATAATTATCAATGTTAATTTTTACGTTAGTTCGTATTTAAGTATTGTATAATAATAACATTTCTAAATATTTTTTAATTGAAACAAATTTATTTCCAGACTGGCAAGACAAATTGCAAAGATAACTTATCTCATAGAGCAACAGAATGGATTGATTATTAAATGGTCCCTGCTTGTCAAGGAGAGAAAGAGAGAGTAGGAGAGAGAGTAGGAGAGAGAGAGAGAGAGAGACAGAGAGAGAGAGAGAGAGAGATACAGTCTGGTAAATGAGTATGTTACTACATTGTCGTAGGTAGGTTGGACGTAGGAAAATCGAGCTTACTATTTGTTTTTCGTCGAGGAGAAAGAGAGAATGGGTGCTTCGGGTAACGAGGATCAGATACATTCGATTCTATTCAGCCGAGTGGAAAACGTTGGTACGCGAAGAGGCAAGTCGACTGTTGAGGAAGGAAGAGGAAGTGGAAGAGGAGGAGGAGGAGGAGGAGAAGGAGGAGAGAAAGGGGTAGAGGGTACAGGGTAGAGGGTAGAGGGTAGAGGGTAGAGGGCTTTTCTCTCGTATGTACGAGCCGTGGAAATCGATATTCCCGAAATAGTCGGTTTCTAATTTGCAAGTACAATAACGTCGGTTGGTCGGTTGGTCGAAAGAGGAGATGAGAGAAGTGGAGAGGCGATGGATGCTAACAGAGAGAGAGAGAGAGAGAGAGAGAGAGAGAGAGAGAGAGAGAGAGAGAGAGGAGAGAGAGTGTGTGAGCGGGAGAAAGCGAGAAAGAGAGAGAGAGAGAGAGAGAGAGAGAGAGAGAGAGAGAAATAGGGAGAGAAGTCAGCTGCCGCGCTACGTCCTCGAAAGTTTGCAATTTGCTTTGGCGTTTCCGCACCGTCGGCAACAATGAGACGTCGACGTCGCATCCTCGGCTCCACACCGAATTCGACGTTCTCTGAATCGAACAGAGTAAGGGGAGACGTTTGTACGTTCGCGTCAAGAAGAAAATTGTGTTTCTCTAACGAATACTTTAGATTATTTATGATTTCTTTTCTTTTCTTTTCTTTTTCTTTTTTTTTTTTCCCTTTTTTTTTCCTTTTTTTTTCCCTCCCACATTTAAAATCGAATCTTGATTATGTATTTCAAATTTCCTCTATGACAACTATGTCGGATAGAACGTAATGAGAGTTTTGTTTGTTTCAGAAACAATAGAGGTATATGTATAATACTTAAATGTATGTATATATATATATATA
>NC_140811.1:17200000-17222500 GCF_050613455.1 Vespa mandarinia
ACATTAGAAATTAGAAATCATTGCGATATCATTTGATGTAAACATTTAAAGATTATCTAAATCTATATTTGGAATATAAATTGTTAGGTTTCTTTCTTTCTTTCTTTTTTTTTTCTTTTCTTTTCTTTTCTTTTCTTAAATCAATTTAAGATTTAAATTAGATTTTTTATTTCTAATTTCAATATCTTCACGTTGAACATCACGCTTTTCTTTAATCGATAATACACGCTAGGTATTTATTTTCAGATATGAATTACAAGAAGTGCGAACGAACTGTTCAAAAAAAAAAAAAAAATAAAAAAATAAAGAAAAAAAAGAAAGATAGAAGAAAGAAAAGGAAGAAGAGAAAAAAGAGGGGGGAAAAAAAAGGAGAAAAATAAAAAAATAAAAAGGTATAGAAAAGTTAGGGAAAGTCGTAGATCGTGAAGCGTAACTGGCGAAATATAAAGCACCTCGCGCCTTTTTCCGGCATTCTTTCAGCCACGTTCGAGAGAAAAGAATGCGGAGGAAAGAATCGTTTCTCCTTCCTTTCTCTTTTTCTGTTTCTTTAGCGAAAGAAGGCTGTCTCGAAAGGGGGAACCCGTTCATTCGTCTACGTCCTTGCGTTCCAACGGATCTCTGCGTGTTTTGCATCCGGCACTTTTCTTCAGACTCTCACGATGCACCTAATGCATCGAGTTCCTACTTTCTCTCTTTCTCTCTCTCTCTCTCTCTCTCTCTCTCTCTCTCTCTCTCTCTCTCTCTTTTGAGTTAGATTCGATTTTCTTTTCCCTTCTTCTTCTTCTTCTTCTCCTTTCTCTTCTTTTTCATCTTCGTCTTTCTCTATTCCCTTTTTTCTTTTTTTTCTTTTTTTCTTTTTTTTTTTCCTTCTTCGTCTGTCTCCAAGATCCTCTTTTATCTCGTTCCAACCAACGGATGTTTTCCTCTTGTTGGATTTTCCACATTCGTTTACCTCTCATTCCTCTATATCCATTCTCCAATCGTATTTCCTTTCGTAGATATGCAGACGTAGACAGCGAAAATATTTTCTTCCCGTTCGTTGAAAGCGTCTCGTCAGGTTTGTCTAACTCTCGTTAGATTCATTTCTTTACGAATAGATCGGAACAAATCTGGAGTACTTTTTTTTGGAGAGAGAGAAAGAGAGGGTGAGGAAGATATAAATAAATAGATAGATAAATAGATAGATAGATAGATAGATAGATAGATAGATAGAGAGAGAGAGAGAGAGAGGCAGAGAAAGATGTAGAAAAAATAAATGTAAACTACTTGCCGGCAATTCAAAAATTCGTGTAAACGAGCAACCGGTATTTCCTACAATCTTTTTCTATTCTCTCTTTCTCTCTCTCTCTCTCTTTCTCTTTCAAGATCCATATGCGTTGAGCTTTTAAATTCATTACATTCAGAAGTGGGTTATGCATGGTAAATTGAGATTAACAGAAGAAATAAGAGAGAGAGAGAGAGAGAGAGAGAGAAAGAAATGTATATATATATATATATATATATATATATATACATATATAGTATATGGAGAGAGATATGTACACATATATATATATATAGAGAGAGAGAGAAAGAGAGAGAAAAGGAGAAAGAGAGAAAGCTCTTTAAATACTCGGTAATGAGCTCTCTTGCTTTTCCTATATCGTAACGACTCGTTGAATCGGTACTCGTCGTTGGATTAATTCCAACGAACTTTAGAGCAGCAAGCCGACGGTAGTGGTTCCACGCGAGAATCACCACCACCGCAAGTATACTGGCCCGAGAGGTTGTATCTAGGAGAAGAGGAAGAGGAAGAGGAAGAGGAAAAGGAAGAGGAACAGGGAGAGAAGGAGAAGAAGGTAGAGGAGATTTTGCCGTATACACGTATATACGTAGGTAGATATGTACGAAAACTCGAAAGCACTCGACGTTTGTTTGCTTTCGTTTGGCAGTTAGTTAGAGAAATGTCTCTTGATGTGCAGAAAATTTTATTAACATTTTCTTCCCTTCATATTCTTTATCGATCGATAATCATTAAGCCAATATACTTTCGTCTTCGTTTATCGTATGTATATATGCGAGCGTTTTTAACGTGCATTTGTTGAAAAATTTATGCCTTAGTAAATTTAAAGGAAAAGATCAATTCTTTATACGATGGTGTTCGAAAATATTTCCATTTACTTGAATTACAAAGTGGCAAGATTAATTGTTTTATCTCGTTCCACGTTAACCAAGTATATACCTTCTTCTCTACCTTGATAGGAATCACCTCGATTCTCCTTTGATTAATTATTCTCATTTTCTGGGATACCGCTAGCCGCGAACAACGCGACGTTACCGACAACTACGACGATCATGTTGAAGACTGACGTTCGAAAATTAGATCTTCACCACTTCTCTCTCTCTCTCTCTCTCTCTTTCTCTTTATCTATCTATCTATCTATCTATCTATCTATCTATCTATCTATCTATCTTTCGCTCTTTAGATCCTCTCATAAACGTCTTGATTTCATCTTTCAATCGTTTGTAGACATTTCACTTTTATTGCCGGAAAGAAATGAGATTTTAATTTAATCAGTCACATTTATATACTTTTCAATAATATTCACATTTTATGAATTCTATTATTTCATTTTATTACCACCGTATGTAATAAAATATTTGACAGATGTGATCGTTAAAAATGTTTCTAATCGTGCTACGTTACAAAAACAGGTTCGTTAAAATTTGCACGCTCTTTACTTAACTTATCGCGCTTTATTATCATTGGCTTCCTCTATTCGTAGCGGAGTAAAGCAGAGAGAGAGAGAGAGAAAGAGAGAGAGAGAGTGAGAGAGAATGCAATAATTTAAATGCCACTCTCTTCGTGGGTGCTCTGTTAATAACGAATGATCTCGAAAATGGTGTTCCGTTTTTCGCTTGGTTTAACGAGAACCGTTGAATTTTTCCAGTCGTATTTAATTTCGCGTGAAGGGAATTTCTCACCCTTCAGTACTGCTACTGCCGCTGCTTCTTTGAATATTCGCGTTGATTTTACATATAAGAGACCTTGTACTACTATGTTGAGAAAGATATTCATATATACGTATACAGAGAGAGAGAGAGAGAGAGAGAGAGAAAGAGAGATAGAGATAGAGAGAGAGAGAGAGAGATAGAGATAGAGAGAGAGAGAGAGTGAGAGTGAGTTTGTGAACGGACGTACGGTAAAGTTCACCGCGAAGTGCATGGCGAATTAGTGCATAAATTAGGATCGTGTGAAAGCACCGTTCTCTATCCCATAAGATCAGAAGGAGGGAAGATAGCTGTTACGACGTTAAGGGATCCCTTACTCATTATCGGTGGCTCGTCGAATACGCGTTTAATTATCCATTGCATACCAACGAAATATCGAACTTTACTTTAGTTTCCAAACAAATAATAATTATTTGATTATGATTCGGAGTTTCTCTTTATGTGTGAAATATAGATTTTAAATATAGAAATATATAATATATAGGCAAGAAAGGATTATCGAAGAATCCATTTATAAAAATTAAATCTCAGCGAAATTTCTAACATTTCTTCGTTATTTATCATTTAGCTTTTTGAGAGTTTGTCGATATATCGTTAAATATAAATCCCTTTCAATTTGAACGTTTCTTTTTATCTATATATAAAAATAGTTCACATTCTTTTTTAACGATAGAGCCTTTATTTTTCTTGGTGAACTCGCATGAAGTAAAAGTAAAAAGAGTAAAAAAGAAGAAGAAGAAGAAGAAGAAGAAGAAGAAGAAGAAGAAGAAGAAGAAGAAGAAGAAGACGAAGAAGAAGAAGAAGAAGGAGAAGGAGAAGGAGTAATCAAGGGAAGGGCAAAAAAACGTCAGTACATGAGTTACGTCAAATTTACGAAGAGAACTAATTAAAGAGAAAGAGAGTCCGTTCGCTCGTCCCATTTATAAAAGGGAAGTAAGATCGATCGAAATTTTATTTTTAGTTTAAAGTGATCGAAAAGTCGTCGACCGAAATGAAACGCATCAAACGCATTAAACTTCATTCGGATAATGGAAACAAAATAATTACATTTAAAATTCCGCGCATACATTCACCACGTATATGGATCAATATAAAACGCGAAAATCTATTGAAATCGTATACTCGCTAATTTTACAACTGAGCAAAACTTTTCAGTCGAACCAAGCGTGAACGAGCTATTCTATTCATTTTTTCTTCTTCTTTTTTCCCCCTCCCCCCCTTCTCTCCCCCACCCACTCGCCTTCTCCCAAATTCCATTAATCATACGATCTCAATTTCAAGCGTACGCGAGAAAGTTTTTACAGTGAATTTTTGAAATTGTTAAAACGATGATTTTTATTAGAGAACATATACGAGATATCTGATAGAAAATAAGAGGAGAGATTCTAAGAACAAGCATATAATGATCGTTCATCGACGAAACGAACGTTTCTCAAGGGTCAGCAAATGGAGCATGTGAGAAGGGTTACTCACCTGACTGGGACTGCAAACTGCGCCATCGGCAAGGCGACAAGGTATCTCATGAGGGACATGATGGAGCCGTTGAGGGTGGCAACAAGGATCATTGCAGTCCTCCTCCCATCCACAATCGCACTCCTCACCCTCCTCCACCACGCCGTTTCCGCAAATGGCCGACTGAGGCTCTGTGGGATCATCGATTATCGAGAGCAACGTTACCATCTACATCGTCTAAGTTTTCGTTCAAATCGAGGGAAAAGGGGAAACGAGAGACAGAGAGAGAGAGAGAGAGAGAGAGAGAGAGAGAAAGATAATGATGGTGTCCCGAATCGTCTGATAAGCGTCGATAGTAGTAAGAAAGCAAGCAAGCAAGCAAGCAAGCAAGCAAGCAAGAGAGAAAGAGATAGAAAATTTACTTCCCATTTTCTCGTTCTACTTCACTATCTTTCAAGATCGTTCTCGAAGTTGTTATTCACGAAAGAGTCGTTTGCCAGCTATGGACTTGGAACAATGGGCAAAATTATCGACGGTTATCTCTTTTGGTTTTTCTTCTTATTCTCTCTTTCTCCTATTCCCACTCTTCCTTTTTCCTTCTCCTTCTAACCACTCCCCCGGCCCTCCCTTTTCTCTCCCTTTCATTCTCTTCATTTTATATTTTCTTGCATTTGAAAAATTTGTTCACGTCGGTAGCATTTATTTTCCGAAGAATCGTGGTCCTCCTTCGTAACGTAATTTTCGATGCCTGAACGATAATTAACCAACCCAGTCAATCCCTTTTCGCCCCTATTCCCGGATCGCCATTCTCCATCTCCCACCCAACCCTCCCAACCTTCTGTCCCCGTTTCCGCCCATCTCCCACCATCACTGGCGAGTTCTGCCTTGTGTTCATGTCGCGTCGCCGTGTCTCCTTTGTCCGATAACGAGTGATTGTTCCTCGGGGGATCGAGGCGAGCGGAAGAAAACGATGAGTTTGACAGGTTAATCGCGCGTTAGGTACTGCCTTTAGGAAAGGGAAAGGTAAAAAAAAAGAAAGAGAGAGAGAGAGAGAGAGAAAGAGTGAGAAGAAAAAAATCGTCGAAAAGAAAATCTCGTGCGCATTAAAGCAAATGAGATGTAATAAAGGTTAATCAGATCTTCGTCGGCAGTTTTAATGAAATTCTCAGGTTTAATGAAGCTCGACGCTCGAATATAACCTTCCTCGTGGTTTAATGAAATTAATGTTAATTCCGTGTTTTACGCCTTTTACGAATGTTTGGTCTTACACGGTTTCCTTCTTTTTTTTTTTTTCTTTTTTATTAAAAGAGAGAGAGAGAGAGAGAGAGAGAGAGAGAGGGTGTTTTATAATTGACCATTCTTAATTTATGATGTTTTCTTGAACAATGAACGTTTCACGATTTAAATGTATTATTCATTGTAGTTACGAACCTTTAAACAATTAATTAAAATTCTCAAGTGAAGAGTATAAAAAAAATTGCAAAACATAAATTTAAGGATATTATAGGATAATTCATTCTTATTGGACAGTATTGATAGAAACTCAAAGATATACGTGTGTAACGTTCGATGATTTCTTATAAATAAATTTGACGATTAAATATCTAAACAGAGTTAAACTCGTTAAGGTATTATTTATATTTTTGCATTTATCTCTTTTGCAAAACGTCATCATAAATTTTATCTTTTAAGAATCTTCGACATTTAGATAATTTTATTGATCATAACGTTAAAAGTTTTAACTCCATCTTCGTTGCCTTTATTAGAGGAGGGATTTGGTTACTCTCAGTGGTATCGATATGAGTAACGTGACCCTTAGTTTGGAAGGGATAGAGGAGAGAGAGAGAGAGAGAGAGAGAGAGAGAGTGAGTTAGACTGTGACCCACAGGTCAGTCTATATATATATGTGTGTGTGCGCGCGCGCGTATGTATGTGTTTTTCATCAGTTTTGTTTGCAGTTCTTATTCCATATAGGACTCAGAACTATACTACATTCGGAATTAAAGTAATTTGCAACTCACGACTCAGAACTCGGAACTCAGTATAACATTATCACTTTTCGGGACTTCATGTACTTGTAACTTGTACCATTGTATCATTTGTTGTTTGCCGAGACCTTACAACTTTCGATAATAAATAGTTAAGTTAACGAGAGGACTTAGAACTTTTTTGCCGTTAAATCGTGCTGAGACTCCGGGTTTGTGAATTTGTCGAATGCCAAATAGAGAGAGAGAGAGAGAGAGAGAGAGAGAGAGAGAGAGAGAGAGAGAGAGAGAGAGAGAGAGAGAGAGAGAGAGAGAGAGAGAGAGAGAGAGAGAGAGAGAGAGAGAGAGAGAGAGAGAGAGAGAGAGAGAGAGAGAGAGAGAGAGAGAGAGAGAGAGAGAGAGAGAGAGAGAGAGAGAGAGAGAGAGAGAGAGAGAGAGAGAGAGAGAGAGAGAGAGAGATCGTCAAATTTCAGATTGAAAATTGTAATTAGGATACACGTTCCAATGATATATTTATTATTTGCGCATACAAATATTTATATCTACATAAATAAGTATGCAAATAAATAAATAAATAAATAAATAAATAAATAAATAAATAAATAAATAACGGCTACGTTGGATATTCATAGAGACGTACTTACATATACATGAACGTAAATGTAAATATTATTTGTATAAAATCTGATCAAACGTTACATTTATGCGTACGTATATATATATATGTATATATATATATATATATATATTAACGAAGAGAAATATGATACTACTTTAAAGATTTTCGTAATAAATCGAGGAATTTGCAATAGAATTTCCTCCGACAGGGGCTTAGTCCGATTTTGTTTGAGTCTCTGCAACCCGAGGATGAATTCCTCTTTACGTCTCCGTGGCCAAAGTAATGTGAGATTGTAAAAGGCACGGTAGGCACGTCGACTATGCGCTCTACGCAACGCACAGCCCCTTTTTCGCAGAGATACACGTAGGATTCGTTGGGGAATTTCGTACTTTGAAGCCTCTTTGCAACGGCAATTCAACGATCTCCTCTCCCCTAGATTGTTACATTGTTTCGTCAAAAGTCTTTAACTGTAGTAGTGAAATTGATTCGAATTATCTGAATCCTTTGTCATTCTTTCTTTCTCTCATTCTCTCTCTCTATCTTTCTATCTCTCTCTCTCTCTCTCTCTCTCTCTCTCTCTCTCTCTTTATACAGAATCTGTTAATAATAAATTTATGAAACTCTTCAATATGACTGATTTTAAATTTCACATTTGATCTAAATATTTGTTCGTGCTTATTCAAAAAAAAAAAAAAAAAAAAAAAAAGAAAGAAAAAGAAAAAAAGAAAAGAAAAAATTGTAATATTATTTATATCGTTATAATTATATTAAAGTATAATTTATACTATATAATCCCTTATAATATAAATCTTTTTCATCGTTTCTATAAGAAAATTATAGATAAAACGTGATAGCTATAATATTACTTGTATCTACTGGTATAATTATTATTATTATACTGGAGCATGATTTGTACTTGAAAAAAAAAATTATAAAATGTCATTATAAAATGAAAGATAATTTAAAGGTGTTTAAACAGATATTTAAACGTGTTACTTTAAAATTATATGACGTCGTATCCAAATGAAAGTTACAAAAATCATAGATATTACTTTTATATAATTTATCATGACTTTTGCTAAAGGGTTCCCATTAAAAATAGATATACAATTAATCCTCATAAATTTAATGTTATAGATCATACGAATGAAACGATATAATTTATTAACAAGCTTTTCCCTCTCTCTCTCTCTCTCTCTCTCTCTCTCTCTTCTTCAATCTTCCAATAAATTATTCCAACGAATTGATACGACGAAGACTAATTTCCAAGGAATTAATGATTTTTATTCGAAAGTGAAAGATACGAAGTAGAAAAAAACAAAAAAAAAAAAAAAAAAGAAAAGAAAAAAAGAAAAAAAAAGAATTAAAAAGAGAAGAAAAAATTTCTTAATTCGTCGCGGAAAAGGGAGAAGACAGGGAAGTATGCTCGATTTCTTCTTTCATTTTCACGCCAAGGTCACTCAACAGTCCATTATACGCGTCTTTGTCAAAATTAATCGAATGTACCGATTAGAAGAGCAATTTGACTGGGTAGACTCTCCCACTCGACTCTCTGACGTGCGACTCCGTTTTAATTGAATTCCAAGCTCCCTCAGCACCCACTCCCTCAACCCCGTAACCCCCTACTACCTCCTTTACAATTTCCATTGCATCGTCAATTCGCCATACTCGAACCCTCAACCGTCTCACCGTTGTCGTCCTTTTCTACTGACGTAGAATGCGTCGTCCTAAAAGCTTTTGCCTAGAAAATAGACGAGCTTTTCTCTCTGTTTGTCACTCGAAGGGACTCTGTCCGTCTGTAAAAGACCACCTGTATCTCTCCTAGTCGTTTCGAATTGCTTTTGAAACTGTTGTTCGTTCTCTCTCCCGTTCCACTCTCAAGTTTATCGTCGAGCGTTAAAAAACGGTTTCATTTAATCCACTTGAAAAACCATCACCGATGACATTCTCTCTGTTTCTCTCTCTCTCTCTCTCTTTCTCTCTCTTTCTCCTTTTTTCTTTTCTTTTTTTCTCAGGGAATTTTTATCCATTCTTACAAAATCGTTTTGCAAAAGTGTTTAATTTATCTTAAATTAAGGTCAAGTAATCAACCACGATAATAATAATAATAATATTAATAATAATAATAATAATAATAATAATAATAATAATACTAATAATAATACTAATAATAATAATAATAATAATAATAATAATAATAATAATAATAATAATAATAATAATAATAATAATAATAATAATAATAATAATAATAATAATAATAATAATAATAACAACAACAGCAACAACAACAATAACTGACGTTAATATTTTGCAAAGTTACAAAGATAGTTAGGATTGTTAGAACGAGATTGCGTTATACTCACCGAGTATAATAATTGTCGGTAGGATAGCGAAATTACTGCTAAGATATATATATATATATATATATATATATATATATATATATTTCTACGTATACAGACTCTCTTAAATAAGTTGACTACGGTTTCTTGGCGTATTCGGGACACCGAAAACGTTCGTTCGAAGTACTGTGTATATTCCTTTCGTAATATAACAAGGAAAGGACGAGAGACGAATACTGGAGGGATAATTGAAATCTTGAAACTTATTCTACTCACCAGCGAAACATCCTTTTGATGAACGAGCCTTGGCATTTAAGACAGGGTTTATGGAGACGAGACTGCACGGACTGAATCGATTGTTGTTCCGCTTGTCGCCACTCGTAGCCCTTGCGAACATTATGAAATTCCCATCCTCTCCGCCTGGTGAGCACTCGTCCGGATCATGCTGTGTGTGTGTGTGTGCGTATATATATATATATGTATGTATGTATGTATGTATGTATGTGTGTGTGTGTGTGTGTGCGTGCGTTTGTGAAAGAAGATGGTTGAAAAGCGTTTTCTGAACTCGTCCAAACTCTACGACCATTTTCTCTCTCTATCTCTCTCTCCCTCTTGGATTCTTTCTTTCTCTTTCTAACAAATTCATATATATCTACACACAGTACAGAAATGGTCGTAAAGCAGGGAACACTCATTTACGAAGGACCTAAACGCATTTGTACCTGTACCGCGGCCGAATGGAAGTAACGGATGATAACGTTGCAACAAATGCGTCTTCTAAAGTTGCCTTAAGGACTTCATTTACGGTCCCGATTTCGTTGCTAGTGTATACACCCTCGGTTAAAAGTTTTCGAGCAGAACTTTAAAGATTTTCAGATAGAGATAAGGATAGGAAAAGAAAAGGGAAGAGAGAGAAAGAGAGAGAGAGAGAGAGAGAGAGAGAGAGAGAGAAAAGGGAAAAAGTGAAAAAGAGAAAGGGACGACCGTATCGGCGTGATTGATTCCATTTCCGTTACTTCCATTACGAATTTCACCAACAGAAAATGGCTATAGTATGTATATATACATATATATATATATATATATATATATATATATATATGTGTATATGTATATCCTTCTTAATACATATTTGCAATTATATAAGGATATTCGAAAGTTTTTATCGAGATAATCTATATCTTATATAAACTTTTGGTAAGTTCTTCTTTTTCAAATTTACATTATTGTTTTATTTTTTGTCATAGTTAGATCATAGAAAACAATCATACGTATTTTTCAAAAGTACATTATTATTACGGATATAAAAAACTAATTATAAACTTCATGTATTATTTATAATCTAAACGTTATAAGATAAAAAGAAAAGGTAAAACAAAAGCAAAAGGAAGGAAGGAAGGAAGGAAGGAAGGAAGGGAAAGGAATAAAATAAGAGAAAAAAAAGGAAGAAAAAAAGGAAGAAAGAAAGAAAGAAATTTAAGTTGAACGTCGAGAAAATATCTCGCGATTTTCTATCGGGATATACGAATAAGAAAATCGTAGAATGAATAAGAAGAAGGTAGGGGAATGAAGTAGAAGTAGAAGAAGAAGAAGAAGAAGAAGAAGAAGAAGAAGAAGAAGGATTGGAAAGTCTCTTCTTCCTTTGCGTACGAAATCGCAATACAATGCGCGAAGGACGTCACGCGCATGAACGAGCACGGGATCGTATTCGGAATTGAATTTCGTCGCCACGAGGAAATCACCTTTCCCGCTGCTTTTTCGTTCTCTCGAAAGGAGATGGGGAATGGGTGGATGAATGTGGGGGAGGGAGAAGGAAGGAAGGAAGGAAGGAAGGAAGGAAGGAAGGGAAGGAGGGACTGGAAGAAGGAAGGACATGGGGATTGTAGGAAAAGGAGGTAAAGGAAGGAATAGACGGAAGAGAAAACGGAAGAGAACGTAGAAGACATTTCATTCCCATGGGGAGAATCACTCGATGTGTTTTAGTTCTACTTTCTTTTGTCCTTTTTTTTCTTTCCTCCTTCTTCGTTCCTCAGAAAACGCGGCCTTTGATCGTCTAAGGTCGAACCTGGCCGATAGTGTCCCTTTATTGCATTCCCGAAAAGAAAAAGAATTAGGAAGTTCGATGAATTGAGATTAGACCGTGGAATCGTTGACTTTACTACTTGCTGGAAGAGAGTTCGTTTCGAAGGAAAAAAGAAAAAAAAAAAAAGAAAAGAAAAAAGAAAAAAGAAAAGAAGAACAAAAAACAAAAAAGAAAAGAAACGAAAAGAAAGAAAATCGTCGCGACAAGTTTACCCTCTTCGATTTTTACGATTTATCGTTTCGCAAAGAAGGTAAGATCGAAGATAAATTAAAGGTAAAAGAGAGAAAGAAAGGAAAGGACAAAAGGGTTGGAGAAGGGATTGAATGAATAGGGAAAGGGAAGAGAAGGGAAAGGGAAGGGACATCGTCGATTTTATTCGTCGTCCTCCGTAGATAGTAACGACTTTAAATCCAACAGGAGTCAGCATTTTCGGATATTTTACGAGAGATCCCGATGGGAAGTGACGCCTTTCACGGGGTGATTCGATTTGACGCTGCCAGGGAAATATTCCTCGAGGGGCTTACGACGATAGAAAATATACGAAGAGATATAAGTAGACGATAGTAGTAGTAGTAGTAGTAGTAATAGTGTAGTAGTAGTAGTAGAAGAAGGAGAAGGAGGAGGAGGAGGAAAAAAAGAAGGAGAGTTTAGGTGGATAGGTGAGGGGAATAAGATGATGGGTAACAGTAATAGGTTATTCGAGATCTTTTCTTTTCTTTTCTTTTTTTCTTCTCATTATGATGTAAGAAAGGATTCATGGATTTTCAGTTAGTAGGTTCTTGAAATTCCTGCGTGACGTCACTTCTCTCCCTCATGGCTCCCTCATGTTCAAACATCGGCCGATTAGTAGGAAAGTTTGCGAGCTTGTTGTGTGGTCTCCTTTGGTATAAGTGGAGCATAGATGAGGGAAGAAGAGGGCGTAGATTCGCTTTCTCGTTGGAATTCGTGATGAGAGAAGAGGGTGCGAGAAGCACATGGGGGATATGTAGGTAAAAGGGGGAGGGGATGAAAACAGCGTGATGCACACATCTCGTGCTTGAGCTTTTACACGCACGTATAAACGCTCGTGTCGTTGTAGTTGTGTCGTAGTCGTCGTAGTCGTAGTCGTCGTCGTCGTCGTCGTCGTCGTCGTCGTCGTTGTAGTCGTTGTTTTCGTCGTTGTTGTTATCGTCGTTGTCGTTGTCAAGTACCAACGGGAGACAATGTTAGAGACAACGCTCTTGTAAACTTACAGGAGATCCAAAATTGTGGCCGATCTCGTGTGCGAGGGTAACGTGAGAAACCGTCGGTGGTACGTGCTTCCCGTAGTTGAGTAGGGTGATTATGCCAGTGTTGAGAGATTTCATGCTACCTCTATAATGCTGCAATGAAAAAATAAATGTGGCTTTATTATTATTATTATTATTATTATTATAATTATTTTTACCTTTTTTTTTCCTCTCTTTTTTTTTCTCTCTCTTTTTTTTATTATTATTATTGTTATTATTATTAACAATTACCATGCCGAGTTGTTAGATGTAAACAGTAAACGCATAAAATGGTATGTTATGCGATAGAAGTGAAAGTAGTAAAATTTATTTTCTTTTCTTTTTATTTTTTTTCTTTTTTCTTTTTTTTTTTTCTCCATTTCTTTCTTTCAAGTATACAAAATAAATACCCCGTTTTTCTCGCAAACTCCACCTGCGTTCTTGAGATCACCTGTCCAAGCGAGGCCCAGCGTACCCTTTTCGAAATCACGATAGGTAAACATGTAGGAAAGACAAAATGCGTCGTAATCTTCTTCTGTAAAACACATGAAAAAATAGTCGTAAAGTTAGAGCTGAAGAATATGGCCGGGGGAAATCGTATTTATTGTATCTTTTGTTCTTTCTTGTTTTTCTATTTTTTTTTCTCTCTCTCTCTCTTTTCTCTTTTTTTTTTCTTTTTTACTTCTTCTTTTTTTTTTTTTTCTTTTTTTTTGTACTTTTTTCAAAACATTTTTTCTGTAGGATAAACGTTTGACGCAGTTTGACTCTAAAGAATTTTACTACGAGTACTTTTATCGGATTAACTTGATTTATAATTCCTATCTAACGTGAAAGCAGTTCGGATTAATAATAGATTCTACACATTTACGAGGGGATCGGTAATGGTTAATAATGAATGATGTTACTTTCAGTGGAAAAAGATAAAGCAGATAGTTATACATAGACATATAAATGGATAAATAGATAGACAGATGGATGGATGGATGGGTAGATAGATAGATAGATAGATAGATAGAGATATGAAAATAAAAAATGAATAGGTTAGAGATCGTACGTGTTTTCTTATTCTTCTTGTTTTTCTTTTTTTCCTTTTTCTTTTTCTTTCTTTCTTTTCTTTTCTTTTTTTTTTCTTTTTTTTTTTTTTTTTTTTTTTTTTTTTATTTCGTATACCTTCTTCCATGGACGGACATGAATGCGCATTGATCCACCGACACACAAAAGAGAAGGAAATTTGTAACTCGTAGAGAGGAAATTTGTAACTCGTAACTCTCTGTATGCGTGTATTAAGCTTTCGAGGAATTAAATTACAGGACATTCTTAGCATTTTGATTTATTATATAGATATAAGTTGATTTATCGTATGGATACAGGCTGATTACATCGTATTAAACTTGACTATAATGTTGATTAAACGATTTAAACGTTATATTTTATCGTACAAGTCTCATCTCGAATATCTCGAAATCTCGAATTTGACACTTTCGTGCAGAAAGAGAGAAAGAGAGAGAGAGAGAGAGAGAGAGAGAGAGAAAGAAAAATAAGTCAAATTCTATACGAAAATGAATTTCAAATGGTGCTCTCCGTTCGGCCAAAGTTCAGGGGCCATAATCATGAGAGGTCCTTATCATAGGGCAAAGTGTATGCTCCCCATTGTGCAACCGACTACTTGATCGGTGAACTCGATGAAGCCGAGTATTATACCCTAGTCTTGGTCAGGGTACACATTATGTTTGCCAATATTACCTGTTTCGAATTGCCGACGGCAGAGATTTGACCGCCATCGGCCATTATGTCACGAAATCGGGAACGATTATGACGACCCGTTATAACGTTATATGAATCTTTATCACGATAAATGTGTATATAATGCATTATATACGATTCATGGGATATTCTTCTATTTAATTGAAAAGAAAAAAGGAAAATGAAAAAGAAAAAGAAAAAAAAAGGAATATTCTTCCTCCTTTCTTCTTTCCTCATTTATTTCTTCGTTTACTTATTTTTTTTCTTCGAAAAAAAAGGGGAGGGGAAAAAAAAAGAGAGATAAAGTATTTTATATCTCTTTCGATTGTTTATCTTTATCATATTCATTGTCGTCGTTAGCCTGATATATTTATAATAGAGCCTTTTATATTTATCTCGATCGAAAATTCTATGATAATGATTTCGATCTATATTATCCGCCATTAGAAAATCTTGGACGATGATTCGAGCACATCTTCTTCGAGGTCACGTAGTAATAGTAATGATGGTAGTAACATTGGCGAAATATGATATTATGGCGTGTACTACACTTTGTGGAGTGAAAGGAGTCAGAAGAGAGCTTTTGATGAGAGAGTAAGAGAGAGAAAGAGAGAGAGAAGGAGAGAAGGAGAGAAAGAGAGAAGGAGAGAGAGAGAGAGAGAGATGCTGTTAGGTTTCGTCATCGTTACACGAACGAATCGAATTACATTAACACGATACTCTTATTAGTTCGGATTACAACTGTACTCGGTTTTATTATTATTTTCTTTCTCTTTTCCTTTATATAGTATACATATATATATATATATATATATATATATATATATATATATATATTTCTTTTTATCTCAACGTTCGGTCGTTTTTATTTTTTTTCCTCCGACTCTTCAAAGCTTCTCTCATATACCTCGAGTTCTCGAGTTTCACGGTGGAGGGAAATAGAGATAAGAGAGAATAGAAAAGTAGATCAGTACCGCGTACAATTTTTTCCAAGGAGATCTCATTTCATTCGTCGTGACTATGTTAATAACCGGACTGTAAGCTTTTGAATTTGTCAATTAATTTATACGTCTGTATGTATACGCAAAAATGACATTATTTCTCATTTTCTTTTTTTCCTATTAAAAATCCTCTTTTCTTTTTTTTTTTCTTTTTTTCTTTTTGTTTTTTTTTTTTTTTTTTTTTTTTTTTATTTTGGAGAAGATTGAAAATAGACAGGAAGCCATTCGATATTTCATTCCAATTGTCATTTAATTGACAGTGTCAGAAAGAAAGATAGAGAGAGAGAAAGAGAGAAAGAGAGAAAGAGACAAAGATATTCTCATACAATCTCATTTAAGTATTCATTTATTGCGATCTCTCTCTCTCTCTCTCTCTCTTTCCATCTGTCTCTCTTTATCTTCTTTCCTTTCTTTCATCATGACGTAACTAATATCTCCATCTCTTCGTTCATCTTCGTGCGTGAAGAGAATTTTTGTCGCGGGTTTCAGGGGATATTGCCGTCGAACGACATTTACGGAAATGGCTCGAAGGCATTTGCTACGATTTATGGAACTTCGTATTCTATTGACGTTCTTTTCTCTCTCTCTCTCTCTCTCTCTCTCTCTCGCTTGCTCTCTCTTTCTCCCTTTATCTCGTCGTTCATTTCTTTGTAACGAGAAAACGTACTTACTTACTTACTTATTTACTTACTTACTTACTTACTTACTTACTTACTTACTTACTGACTTACTTACTTACTTGTATCGATCTGCTTTTCTTGTGCGAGACTTCTAGCCCGTTCGAATCGTGTTAATAAGATTATGATCCTAAAGTTTCAGTCAGTTGATGCCGCGCGATAAGAGTCGCGATTAAAATCGGAATCGTTAATCATGATTTTGGGTTGGCTTTGTTCATCGAAAGGAAAAAAAAAAGAAACAAAAGATGGAAAAAAAGAAGAAGAAGAAAAAAAAAAAAGAAAAGAAAAGAAGAACAAGAGAAAGAAATCGTTTTTCAACGAGTTAAGACTTTTAAGTCCTTTTTACGACTCCGATCTTTGAATGTTTTCTCGAACAGATAAAATTATATATATATATATATATATATATATATATATATATATATATATTTAGATCGAGAGACGAATATTATCCCTTAAAAACATGATACTTCTTTTATATTGAACTTTATCGACTGAAGGGATGAAAGAGAAAGTGTATTCAAAAGTAGTCAAGTAAACGTGTATAAAAAGTTAGAGAAAGGTAAGGTTAAAGGGAAAGGTCGAGTAAAACGATGAATGAATGAATAAGAGAGAGAGAAAAAGAGAGATAGAAAAAAAAGAGAAAATGGGTACTTATACGAAGCGATATAAAAACGAACGCTTTTATCTCTTGCCTTTAGAACATTTCCATAGCGTACTCAATGACACCTATCTTTTTTTTCTTCCTTCATGTAATCCAATATTCACTCTCTCTCTCTTTCTCTCTTATTCCCTCCTTCGTTTCTCTCTCTCTTTCTCTCTTTCTCTCTCTTTCTCTGTATCTTTTTTTTTTATATATATATATATATATATACTTCGCAGCGTTAATTAAAGGTAAGATTAATTAACGAGTGACGAGTTAGATAAAAGATCATCTTCGAAGTGTATTCAAGTGGGTACCAACGTTAGTGCTCATTTTATTAAAAATTAAAATTTTTTAACATAACGTGTAACAACATAACGTGTATGATGTTAAATATTTGACTTAATCGTAATCAAGTGTACTGAGAACAACGAAATGAAAGTACATATGTACATATGTACATAGATGTAATAATTTTCTGCGATGTCCATTCTTCCGTTAAATCTAATGGTTTCTCTTATCGATCGATCGTTATCTATCTACTAAATTCCATTATATTCTACTGGAATTGAAGTTAGAGACGTGTACCGTATGTACATATATTGAATGTAAAGAGACGTGGACTAGCTTATGCATAGTTCAAAAGTCACGCTCGAGTTAAACGAATTAGTGACATATTAAGGGAAAGGAGAACTCAGAGAGAGAGAAAGAGAGAGAGAGAGAGTCATATGTAAATAACTTCTTTGAACGTTTCTCAAACAAATGGAAGTAATGCGATCGTTTTGAAAAAAAAAAAAAAAGAAAAAAAAAAAGGAAAAAGAAAAAGAAGAAAAAAAGAACTCATCGTAATTATAACTCGACTAATTTTTCAATTTTACGTACGTATTGAATTTCTTTTTTCTTTTTTTTTTTTTTTACTACCAACTCCCCCCCCCCCAAACTCCCCTCCCCAAAACCCTACATAGAAATAGTTCGGAGAGAAATGAAAAAAGAAAAAAGAAAAAAGAGAAAAAAAGAAAGAAAGAAAAAAAAAAAGGAGAACGTTAATGGAATATCGGAGAAAATTAAAAAGTAAGCTAAAAGAAGGGAAATGAATGAAAAATAAATAGATAATAGTTCACTCACCGGAAAATAGCTCGAGGAATTCCTCGACTCCGTAGTCACCCGTAAATCTATAGGATGGATCATGCAATGCTTCCTCTCCGTGAACCTTAACGCGTTTTATCATAAAACTGATATTGTCCGGTTGTCCATCCTGATTAAAATCTGCAAAGAATATTTAAACTTAAAACGTACATATTTTAATAAATTTTATCAACTTTTCAATTTATTCTTATATTTATTATCTACTTTTACAGATGAATGACATTGGCGTTAATAATTATTGGTTTTTATTCGTAAACGAACGACCAAAGGAATTATGAGAGAAAGATCGTCAAATATTCGGTATAATTTAATTTCTATTTTTTTCAACCTTTATTTTTCATATTCTCGCGAACAGAAAGATAACGGAATTTATTTATTAGCAAAAGTGAGAGAGAAAGAGAAAGAGAGAGAGAGAGAGAGAAAGGAAAATAATATTTATCATTTTGTTTTACTTCTACTTTTATTACTATTATTATTATTAACCCTTTCTCTTTTTCTTAAGGGAAATATACTTTTACGTTGTGCGTTAACAGCGTGAGATTAAAAATAGGAATTGAAAATTGCCAGACTTTCTACGTAATGTTCTTTGTTTCTCAAATGTGACGTTTTTCTCGTTCGTGTTGTTTCATTTATCCCCTCGTCTCTCTGTCTCTTTCTCTCTCTCTCTCTCTCTCTCTCTCTCTCTCTCTCTCTCTATCTTTCTTAACGTGTGAATGGCATTCGTTGGAGTGATCAGTAGTAGTCGGAGGTGTATGCGGGAAAAAGAAAAGGAATGGAGAAGAGAAAAACTCCGTTTCATTTTATCGAACGAAAAACATCGTTCGCATTGTTCTCTTACGAATGGTGTGAGTATACAATATGTCTATGTCTGTCTCTCTCTCTCTCTCTCTCTCTCTCTCTCTGTGTGTGTATTACGTATATATATGCATTTATGTGTATGGAGTCGTGGATAGGAGGAACTGGTATGTGCTTATCGAACGTCGAAAAATAGAGGTTCGTTGTTAGCCGATGAACCGTGCGATTATTGTACTGGCTTGGTAATTCTTTTCCATCCACTTCCTGACCAGAGAGAGAGAGAGAGAGAGAGATAGATAGATATGTGTTACACAAAAGGCAACGAGACGCGATAAAATCGTATAGGTTTCGAATACGCATCTCAATCGTTGAAACGAATTGATTGGCTCGACTACTCGACGGTAACATCGAATGTTTGAAAATAAAAATATCGATATAAAAAGTATAAAAAGTTTTTCAATAATGAATATGTATGTATCTACGATGAGGAAAATCAGTGAAAATTCTTTTTCTTCCTTTCTCTCTCTCTCTCTCTCTCTCTCTCTCTCTCTCTTTTTCTATTTTTCTCTCTTTCGGTATATAAATTCAAAGTCGACAGCCGATAAGAAGAAAGAGAAAGGAGAAATAGAGGGAAGCAGAGAGAATCGAGGCAAATAATTTTCGGGAAACTAGTCTTGCTTCCTTCGAACCAGCCAACCAACCAACCAGCCAGCCAACCAACCAACCAACCAACCAACCAACCAACCAACCAACCAACCAGCCAACCAACCAACCAACCAGCTAGCCAGCCAGCCAGCCAGCTAGCCAGCCAGCCAACCAGCCAACCAGCCAGTCAACCAGCCAGCCAGCCAAGCAACCAACTAACCAGCCAGCCAGCTAATGGGGAGGGCGGTGGGGGTACTGGTTGGTATATCTTTTCGAGAGGATGGCACTTCGCGTGGCGAGAAGCATTTAATCAGACCTTCTCCTCCCTCTTCGTTCGAAGAAATACAAATCGAAAATGGAAAAACGGTCAGACGTCACGCGAGAATCTCTCTTCGCTTTCAACCGAAAATCAACGAGAATTGTGAGTAGGGAAAAGGGCCAGGAGGATGTACGCCCCGAAAAGCGATTATTATCCTGACTCTTTCGTTTCCACTTTCTCTCTCTCTCTCTCTCTCTCTCTCTCTCGCTTTGGCTTTTAACCAATTCGATTGCTTCTCAAGTAGCACCTTCTTTCTCATTGGAAATTTTTCTTATTTCTTCTCTCTCTCTCTCTCTCTCTCTCTCTCTCTCTCTTTTTTCTTATATATATATACTTTTTTTCTTTTTTATATTAACTATACTTATTCCGTGAAACGGGATAAGCCATTACGTGATAAAATTATCGAATTTAAGTGTACGTATTTTAATTCGTTCATTCCGTAGAATATTACATTCCATTTTAATATCACGTTGCAATAGAAAACAGAAAAGAGTGAGGAATTTTTTTTTTTTTTTTTTTTTTCTTTTTTTTTTTTTTTTTAATACTAACGCAATCCTCTCTCTCTCTCTCTCTGTCTTTCCTAAAAGGAACTTAACTGTTTCAAAGAGTTTGCCAAAACGAATAACGTGATATTTTGGTTAGTCTCGCGAGGTATGGGTTTCACGTTTCACCTCATCAATCCTTTCGTGGATCTTGGAAAGCGTTATGCGAGTCGACGACGTCTTCCTAATTAGTACTTAAGTCCATCATTTCCTGTAACTCGATGTATGTAATATTAATCAGCTTTGCTTCGTCAACTTACGGTTGGATAGACGGTATATGTTTGCGGTCTTGTCATCGTCCTTTTAACGACGAGGCTCGTATAACGTTAACGATAATAATAATAATAACAACAACAAGAACAACAAAAAAAAAAAAGAAAAAAAAAAGAAGAAGAAACAAACGATCGCTTTTTATCTTTTTCTCATGTGTTATAATTCAAGCCTAATTTACTTCCATGGTTTCGTTATGATGTCGATCATTAATTATGCTGTCTTCCTTACTCGTATCTCTTTACTCACATATCTCATTTCCTTGACATAACTTACGAATATCGATTCTAACCTCGAATGGTCCTACTATGTAGTTTATGATCGTAAACTCTTTCTTTCTCTCTTTCTCTCTCTCTTTTTCTATTTCATAATAGACCACAAATTCCTAAAAAATGAATTACGAATTTCGATTAAACCTTCGAATATTTCTTCAATGGTTCTCTTAACGACGATAATATTAATAATAATATTGACCGTGGAACAATAACAATCTCGAGAAGAAAATAATAATAATAATAATAAGAAGAAAATAGTAAATAATAAATAATAATAATAATAATAATAAGAAAATAATAAATAATAAATAATAATAATAATAATAAGAAAATAATAAATAATAAATAATAAATAATAATAATAACAATAGTAATAACAATAATAAAATTAACGATTAAACTTTCACATTTGGGAATATGTGAGGATTATAATAAGAGCACAGGAGGAAGAATTAGATGACGGTGGTTTGATTAACGGTATAAAATAGCGAGGGAGGACTGGTGAGGTGGGTGGGTGGGTGGAGGGGGATGGTCGATGAGGAGGAGGTACGTGTCTAATACAACCTAGTCGATCTTTTCTGCCGAAAACGAGAAAGAAGATAAGCTGTTAGAGGAGGTGAGGTAAATGCTAATAGGTATAACAAAAAGAGAGAAAAAAGAAAAAGAAAGAGAGAGAGAGAGAGAGAGAGAGAGAGAGAGAAAGGAAAAAAAAGAGAGAGAGAGAAAAAATAAAATGATCGTATCTGGGAGATAAAAAAAAAAGAAAAACAAAAAAAAATATTTATTCAAATCGCACAGAGTCGACTCGATATGAGATGATTAACGCTTGGAAACCACCAGTTTTGCGCATGATACGAAATTTTTATCCGATCCTCCCCACACCACCCCACCACCATTCCTCGCCTCCGCCCCTCTTGAAGTTAACGCACGTATGTATATATATATATATATATATACATACAGATATAATAGTACACATACACAGTTATAGTGATAACACCGATATCTTTGCTTAGCCAGGGGGGACATTAAAACATTCATACATATTCATATATACCGCGTTAGTCCAAATATATTTCATAGGCATAAGAAGTAATGGATAAAAGGGTCTGATAATTCAACGATCCTGCTCTCCAAAGGTGGGTGGTTTATAGAGAAAGAGAGAAAGAGAGAAAGAGAGAGAGAGAGAGAAGGAGAGAGAGAAGGGAAGCGATAATCGGCCCGACTATCGTCATTCCGTAATCTCGGTTGGCGCCGGCGGCATATTCGTTAGAAGCCCGGAAACTTTGGCGGAAAACGAGCTTTATCCTTGGCGATCGCACGACGGAAGGAACTAAATAGAGAAAGGGAGAGAAAGGGAATTAGAGAAAGAAAGAGAGAGAGAGAGAGAGAGAGAGATAGGGAATTCTAAGTAATGCACTGCCCTCGCCGCACGCCGGTACGTGCGGTCACGCCACGTTAAACACGTCTCAGTCACGAGATGCAAATATTTGCCCGTTGTTACTGCAGGTGGTGCGCAGTGCTCAACCGGTTCTGTCGTATCTGCGAATATACAAAGCGCTACAACACCGAAATCATTCCCTACTCTCCATCTACTCTCTTCTCTTTCTCTTTCTCTTTCTCTTTCTCTTTCTCTTTCTCTTTTTCTTCTCAATTCTTTTTTTGCCTCCTTCTACCTTGTTTAATTGAAATTCTTCTTTTCTTTTTATATACATGTATATA
>NC_140811.1:17230000-17235000 GCF_050613455.1 Vespa mandarinia
TCTCGTCATTTATTTCTTTTTATTAATCTGTCCTATACGTATATATATATATATATATATAAATATACATATACATATATAGGTTATATATGTATTGGGAATTAATTTCTTTGTTATTCAGGTAAACAACAGAGAGAATACACGAGGTATTAGATTTATTTATACTTTACGGCGGAAAGGTACTAAAGTGTGTGTCGATGGAAAACAAGGAGATAGATAACAGACAGAGGACGGGGAGTCAAGCGAGTGATAGAGAGTATCAGTGTTGTTATGGACTCCAAACTGTACGGATCGTAATCTTGTGGACGATGGCTTATACGAAATTACGCTTTGTATTCAAGGTAAGTAATAATAATTTCCTTTACTTATATATTATATATATATATATATACATATATATATATATATATATATATATATATATATATTATTAATAATTATTATTGATCGTTAATGTTTTTATTCTTTATTTCGATAATATTTATTTATGTAACAGCATATAATAATATGCATGTTTATATATATATATATATATATATATATATATATATATATATAAAATATTTATACGTACATTTATTAATATTAATCATTATCATTCATTAACAATTTTCTACTTTGTTATTAATATTATTAATGTTTATTTATTATTAATCAATCGTTTAATTATACATTATTATGACGAACGTGAGCTTTCGATTTGATTTGAAATTCAGTCGTATCTCAGAAAAAAAATTTATTTTCATGAAAATATTTAAATGTATATAAATATATATATATATATATATACATATGAGACCTATGTATTTCCGATATGACATTATTAAACATTACTCGATTATTTTTAAGTAAATTTAATATCATATTGTATAAAATTAATGGCATAGTATGTTATATTGAAAAATAATAATTGTCTCACCTCGATCGATTACGATCGTTTTGATGAAAAAGTTCTTCGCTGGCACACGATTGGGTTGGTAAAACGGAGACGTCTCTGGAGCGATATGCGATCGTATGATGATGACGTAGATCATCGGATTTATTTCCACAATGATTGTCATTATCAAAAGACAATCGATGACAATCCGTGGATGAGGTTGAATATCTGCTGGCAGGTTCGATGTAAATCTCATCGGAGGCTGTAAATATTGTCCCATCGAATAGGCCCTCAGTAGTGACGATACCATGGACCAATGAATTTTCGTCGTCTGTAAAGAAAAAAAAGAAAGGAAAAAAGAAAAAAAGAGAGAAAAGAAAAGGAGAGAAAAGAGAGAAGAGAGAAAAAGGGCAAAAAAAAAAAAAGAAAAAGGAAAAGAAAGAAAGAAAGAAAGAAAGAAAGAAACGTACGAACGTGTTAAAATGCAAAACGATCCATTTATGTAATCATATATCTTACAAATATTCGACGGTAGTCTGGTTTATACATAGATAAAATGTAAAAAAAAAAAAAAAAAAGAAAAAAGAAAAAAAAAAGAAATTTCTACAATTTTACGCGCTGTTTCTCTTTTCCTGTTTCGTAACTTCTATCGTCTGTTTTAGCTTTTCCTTCGGAAAAACCACTTGGCATATCATATCCCGCGATTTGCAGAATGCGCGAATATCGAAGAGAGATTCACGGTTATATTCCCTTCGAGCCGTATTGCCAGTGAAATCGCTTACTTGTTTTATATGCCAATGTACGTGTTGAAAGGATCGAAAGGTGAGAAGGAATAACGTTCTTCTGGATTGTTACGATCAAAATGATCGGAAATAGAGAAAGAAAAGATTATCTGTCTAATGTTTTTCTTTCTTTTTTTTTTTTTTCTTTTTTTTTTTTTAAGTCCTTAGAACGATCTCGAACATTTGAAATTGAATTTTCGTATGATCGATTAGCTTTTCTTCGATACCATTCTCTTTTTCTTTTCTTTTCTTTTCTTTCTCTCTTTTTTTTTTTTTCTTTTTCTTTCTTTTTTTTCCTCTTCTTCTTCTTCTCCTTTAATTTTATTGACTTTCGAAATGGTTAATGGCACGAACATTGAGTATTTCTTAGCGTGTCGCAATACGCATGAAATTTTTATTCGGAAACGGGGAAATAATTTTTTTAATCGTATTAATTACTTTTGGAGACGTAATAATTATGGTAAAATTAAAGTCGATTTTTAGAATATCCGTGGAATTGTTTTTTCTTTTCTTTTCTTTTTTTCTTTTTTTTTTTTTAATTTTATTTTTGTCCTTTTTTTTCATCCTCCTTTTTTTTTTTTTTTTCCTTCGACGAGATCAAATAATCACATTATTATTTGATTTTCAAAATGATAACTTTCGAAGTCGTCTCAATGGACGAAAATTTTGATAATGAATTATAACGTCCATGGTGGAATTATTTCCCGGCACGATGAAATTAATTTCTTTCATTTATATTACGATCTTTTGAATTCGTTAATAATTAAAAGAATTTTTCTATAACGACATCTACAATATTATCTATGAAATCGTTTTTTAACGAACATGACATGTCCGTTCTTTTTTTCTTTTAATTTATTTATTTTTTTCTTTTAATTTAAAAACATCAATTAACAGATAAAAACAGGCAAAAATAATTCTTATCTGATGTCTTCGGGAATCACTCGTATCATTGTTAATAAATTTTTTAAAGGAAAATGAAAAGGGAAGAAAAGAAAAACCAAAAAAAGAGAAAACAGAGAGAAAAAAAAAGAAAAAAAAAGAAAGAAAAAAGAAGGGAAAAAAAATCTTATTTTCATCGTGCATGCTCTATGTGAAAAGAAGATTCCGCTGATCGTCGAGTAAAATCGCGTTAACCGTCGACGCGGAAAATAATATCGTGAATAATGCTGAGAGGGATGGATAGAGAAAATAACAAAAAAAAAAAAGAAAGAAAAGAAAAGAGCGAGAGCGAGAGCGAGAGCACGAGAGCGCGCGTGAGAGAGAGAGAAAGAGGTATAAAGGGAAAAGAAGATGAGAAAGGGGCGGTGGTGGGGGGAAAAAGAAAAGAAATTTAAAGTCTTCGTAAGGACCTTATTGAGAAGCAAAACGAGGTAGGAAAAGAAAGAGGAGGTGACTAGCCTTTTACTTTACCAGTCTTCGTTTTTCTACTTGTCTATCGTTTTTCTTTGCCATGAACACATATCTACGTTACTTACTTACTTACTTACTTACTAACTTACTTGCTTACTTTTCGCATGTTGGACAAAGGGAATACGAAAATAAGTTCGTGCCAAAGCGGCGAACTGCTTGCTAATTCACCGGCGATAACGTCGCACGTGGACCTCCCTTATACGCGATAACGCGTCCCCAAGTAGGAAACAAACAACGTTTACATCATTCAAGAATGACGTAAAGAACGACGGAGAACCCTCTTTTATCCAGTCATATATATATATATATATATGTATGTATGTATGTATGTATGTATGTATGTATAGCTCTATGATGTTTAACTTGAAAATTCTGACAGTAATTGCGGAATTTTTAAGGGCACTTATAAAATAATCGTATATTCCTTACGAAATATGTGTTCATGTATTTAGAGATAAATGATTCTTTCAAGGATAATTCCTGTTTCCTTCGGTCATAATTCTTTTCGATAGATGAAAAAAAAAGAATAATAATAAAAAAAAAAAAAAGAAGAGGATAATATCTTGGTTGGTTAGATTTTTCTTTTTCTTTTTCTCTTTTTCTCTTTTTTTTTTTTTTTTTTGCTTTCTCACATCTCAAACATTTCGTCTACTTATTTTTTCTTTTTTTTTTTTTTTTTTTTTTTTTTTGTCGATATACATATTACTCGCGTATATAATTCTAATTAATAATTTTTCAAACAATACCCTTTCCCCTTATTGATTTTGTTTTATTAATATCAAATGACGCCACGTCATCTCTCAAAAAGAGAATTAATTGGATCCAAGATAATACGATTTTCGATAAAATATCATTTTATTAATATCGAAAAATAATAAGACATTGGAATAATATTAGTATTGATTAAGTTTATAACTTTGAATGGAATGTATGAAATTTTGAGAATAATATATGAACGTTAAGTGTACATTTTAATGTTTATAAAAGATATTTTAAATATGATCGAATTATTAAAAGACCTTTCGTATAATTGTTTTAAATTTCTTTGCGAAATAACTTGAATTAGAAAGGGCGAGGGAAGATGGAGAGGGAAGTGGGGAGTGGTGGTAGTGGTGGTGGGGAGGGGGGCGAGGGCGGGGTAATTGGGGAGGGGAGAAGAAATAAAGAAATAAAAGGAAGAAGGAAAAAACGAAAAGAAAAGAAAAAAAAAAAAAAGAGAAAAGTAAAAAATTAAAGGTAGCCATTAGATAAGGAAGGAGACAAAGAACAATATCTTTTTATACTTTTTCGAAAAAGGGATTGCTCCGTGGAGACGTCACAGAAGTTCCTCGTTGTAAATCACTCGGTCGATCGACCCCACCAAGGTTTATCCATTTTCGAGGCCGCAGACGTAGAAAGGATACGGGAGAGAGCCACTCCTGACATCGTTCCAATCCTGATCTTTTTCTTTCTCTTCTCATTCACCCCCTTTTATCCCTCCATCTCTTACGCGGTCCTACGTCGAAGGCTTCATCCCTTGCGAAATTTATGTGCGGAACGACGTAGAAATTTCGAGAAAATTCCCAGGGCGTAAGTCCTACACCCTCGGGACACGTACCCTTTTTCTTCATCACCCTCCCCTCCCAACCCTATTTCGTATTTTCGTAGTTCACCCTCCCGCGAACCCCCGCGTTTAGTTACCTTCACTGTCGACCTTTACGATTGATATATAAGAGAATTTTTCGAACGACATGCGAACGAGAATTATCCGAGCATTCTTTTTTCTAACCGTAAAATTACAACACCCCCGTATATTTATTAATCAAGATCATTATCATTAATTCTATCCTACGAATAGATAGTTTCTATTTTTTTTTTCTTTATATTTATTCATTTATTTATTTATTTCATTGTTAAAAAGTATTTGCGAATAATTATTGCTCGATTGT
>NC_140811.1:17247500-17252500 GCF_050613455.1 Vespa mandarinia
TTCCACGTTATGTTAAAGGTGAAAGATCATACATTTTTCTTTTCTATGCAAAGTCGCAAAGTATTGTATTTCGTTGAGAATATGTAGATGTAAGAGGATATAGTATCTGAGCAAGGTATCCTTTGGTTGAGAAAACGTAAGCCATAAAGATCTTCAATGCTGATCATGCTTACTTATCTACGCTCTTTTCCTTACGTATGCGAACAAATATCTTTGTTACAAATACATTTTTCTAAGCATTTACAAATTTACAAAAGTAACATTTGCAATGGTATAACAAGAAAGAAAAATATATATGTGTATATATATATTTTTTTTTTTTTTTCAAATAAATATTTGAAAATATTATATAAGAATAAATCTCATCTAATGATATATGTATCATTTGGTCGAATCGATTTTTCTTCTCTCCTCTCTCTCTTTCTCTCTCTTTGTCTCTTCTTTCTCTCTTTTATGTCTCAGTTTACAATGTTCAAAGGAATATTCTCTATATTATATATATTATATATAATATAGAGAAATATATATATATATATATATATATATATTTAATGATAAATGTAGTGTTATACCAAAATCGAGTTTTCCTTTCTGGCTATATATATATATACGTATATATAATTGGTTCTTTGTTGAAATTTTCAGAGAAGCATAAGTTTTCATAATGAGAACATCTTCTTCGTTAATCCAACGATAATTAGTGCTTGGGAATAAGAAAAAAGAGTTTTCTTCATTCGACAACAGTCCGTGTCTTTTCGGATCTTTAGGTACTTTTAATCACCATCAGTCTGATTCAAGAGATTTAATTAAACCATTACCGATGCGTCGCTTCCTTCTATACTTCACGAAGCTTTGCCTTCGAGAGATAATTCCATCCCTCACGGAAAAGGAGGAGAACTTTTTCGTCCGAGCGAAAGTATTATTATCCCCGAGAAGCGGCCGTAGGATTATCCGAAAGAATCCTTTCGTTCACGACCTTGACGTAGCTTGCAGGCAGCTTCTTTCTCGACTCTCTGCTCTTTCCGCTACCTTGTAATTTTCTCTCTCTTTCTGTCTCTCTCTCTCTCTCTCCCTCTCTCTTTCTCTGTCTCTCTTTGTCTTTAAGGAAGCCAGAGAGAAAGAGATACTCTGGATTCTCCTTTCGTTCGTAGAAGTACGGTCGAGCGTACGCTCGACCTGCGATTCTCTTCTACACTGCGACTCTTGGGAAAGCAAACACTCGGTGGTCGCAGATTCCTAACGAGATCCGACAAGACTCCGATGAGATCTTGCGTCCCACGCGAACATTTTCCATCTCTTTCTTTCTGAACGTCTTTTCTCTATCCTTTCGGAAACATCCTGCTCATTCTACGGAATGTTCATCCTTATCCTTCTTTCGAGTATATACCGATTCATTTATTGTCTCTCTTTCTCTGTCTTTACCCCTCAGCCTTTTGTCTTGATTCGAAGCTTCAATATTTCATTCTCCTTTTTCTCCAACTCTCTTTCTTTTGATTCATCGTTCGGCCACATTGTTTTTCCATCCACTCCCCCCCCCTCTCTCTTCCCTTAATATTCGCCTAGATCTTGATTACTTCGTCCTGCATCTTATTGTTAAGTGTAAGCTTTTTACATTTTGCAAGGATCCTTGGACGAAGGTTCCTTTTTTTTTCTTTCTCTTTTTCTTTTTTTTTTTTACAATCGCAAGAATTTCTTCTTTTTTTTTTTTTTTTTTACTTTTAGACTCTCAACGTCTAGTTTCTCTCTCTCTCTCTCTCTTTTTCTCTTTCTATTTCTCGAGTGAACAAGAAGCTTTCAAGACGATCCGTCATCGTGAAAAACGAGAGAAAAGGCCAAGGAGTAGCCCTCTAAGAACGCATGTTCGGCATTGAGTACGGTTCGTTAAGGGCGGAACTCATCCTCTTCGTTCTCTTATGTCTCTCTCTCTCTCTCTCTCTCTCTCTCTCTCTCTCTCTCTCTCTCTCCCTCTTTCTCTCACACATACATACATATACACATATGTACATGCATATACACATACGCACACATCCTCTTTCTTCTACTCTCTTTATCTCTTTTCTCTAGTTTAGCCAAGCGTCAAAGAGAAAGTTGGAAACTTTCGGAGAAAACTTTTGCGCGGTGTGGTTCGAGGAGAAAATAAAAAAAGGAAAAAAGAAGAAAAAAAAAACAGAAAAACGAGAGAGAGAGAGAGAGAGAGAGAGAGAGAGAGGGAGAGAGAGAGAGAGTGGCCCAGAGTGGAGGGAGTTAAGTGTGGAATTTAATGCCATGAAGAAGAGAAAGAAGTGGGAAGGGATGTCCCAGGGAAATGTTAAAGTGCTATGTGGTACCAACGATTGCTTCTCTTTCTTTCCATCACTATATCTCTATCTCTATCTCCATCTCTATCTCTATCTCTATCTCTATCTCTCTGAGCTCTATTTTTATCTGATTGTCTTTTTCTATTTCTTTTACCATACCTCTCT
Organism: Vespa mandarinia; assembly: GCF_050613455.1. Taxonomy (NCBI): domain Eukaryota; kingdom Metazoa; phylum Arthropoda; class Insecta; order Hymenoptera; family Vespidae; genus Vespa; species Vespa mandarinia. The sequence continues at coordinate 17,249,963 of NC_140811.1, forward strand.
CTCTCTCTCTCTCTCTCTCTCTCTCTTTTTTTTCTTATTCCTTCTATTTCTCAATTTCCACATCGGCCAAGAAGAAAGGAACGGAACATCCACGTTGGAAGTTTAAAGTAAGCGTTACTACTCGGCCCCGTTTACCCTTGCCATTTGCATATGATCAGAAAGAGAGAAAACGGGCTATCTCGTTCTTCTCGTACCTTTAACCATTTTAATACTCGCCGTAAAAGCAAGTAGTGGAGGATGAGAAGGAGAAGGAGGTGAAAGAGGAGGAGTAGGAATAGGAGTAGGAGGAGAACAAGTCGGTGTGAATTTTCGACGATAAAATTAAGCTCTCGATATATATATATATATATATATATATATACATATATATATATGTTTTAAGTATTATACATAGATGCGCGCGGGCGTGCACAGAAAGAAAAAGAATGTTACATATAACTCGAGAAACTTAAATGTCTCTGTTGGTTTTGATGCAAAAAGAAATTTGTTTCGTTCAAATGAAATGAAAAGAACAATGTTTGTCGATTGGCGCAAACATATCGTACAATCGTATTTCGTTGATTTTTATAAACTATGACGAGATTACGATGAAAAATATGTTCGTCTGCTCATTTAAAAGAAGAAAAAAAAGAAGAAGAAGAAGAAGAAAAAAAATAAATAAAAAAAGTATACCTATCGTTTTGAAATTTTGAAAAAAAAAAAAAAAAGAATGATATTGAGAAACGAACTTTATGTTAATGGGTATATTAATACCTTTTTGATGGACAATAATTTCTTTTATATAAATTTTTTTCTTTTTTTTTTTTTTTCGTTTTCGTATTCGTCATAATCGACGGAGATAATTTTCAAATATTTCGAGTTAAATGAAACACATCGTGTAAATAAATATGGTATATATATATATATGTTTATGTGTGTGTGTGTGTGGTAAAATGAAAATAGATACAGACAATACGAAATTCGATTTATAAATATAATTTCTTCTCTTTTTTCTCGTTTTATCGTTTTCATTAAAGAACGATACGACCGTGTATTCTTGATACGTTTTTGAGTTCCTCTATGTTTCTCCTCTATCCTTTCGAATACTCTCCCTAAAATCTTTTTCTCAGTCTCAGTGGAGTATTACAACAAATACCGAGGAATTTCGTGGAATTCAGGAACTACGAAACCGGCTTAAAAAATCCATAGCGGATTTGCTAACGTTGGTACGTTAATCCGTAAATCTTTACGTCGTTCATCTTTTTTCTTATTTTTCTTTTTCTTTTTTTTCCTTTTTTTCTCCTCTTTCTTTCCTCTTTTTTTCCTTGGTTACCTTTTAAAGTTTCCCTATCTTTTTGTTTTTTTTTCTTTTTTTCTTTTTTTTTATGGACTGTAATTTAAATAAAAACCTTTTAGGATCTCACGAAAGGGAATATATTGGAGGATCCATTCGAAATGTAATTAATTATTACGAGAAAGTTTGCCTTTTTAATTCGTATTATTGAACGTTCGATACATACTTAACCTCGTCTCGTTAAATTCTCACGTACGCATTTGAAATATTTATATTTAAATTAATACGATTGATCGTATTAATTAAAACATAAATTGTAATTGGGTAATTAATTGATAAATATTTTTTTTTCTTTTCCTTTTTTTTTTCTTTTTTTTTTTTTCTTTTTTTTTCCATTATATTTAGATACTCTTCGAAAAGGTCGAAGGCACTTCGACGTGTTCGTGAACATTTGAAAAAGTTTAGAAGAGAGATGATAGAAGTATAGAAGAGGAGGTGGAGAAGAAGAAGGACGTTTCGTGATACTAGTTGGTGGGTTTATTAATTAAGGTAAGTACATGACTTTTGACCTCAATATGGCTGCCTTGCTTCGGGCTGTGTGGTTGTCTTACCGTGAGAATCTTCAAAGAAAGAGAGAGAGAGAGAGAGAGAGAGAGAGAGAGAGAGAGAGAGAGAGAGAAAGAGAGAGAGAGAGAGAGAGAGAGACACACACACACTACAGAATAGTATTCGTATTAAATGCACGCCATATTCCCTAGAAACTAGTGACGTTAGAAAATCGCAAGTAATTCTTTCACAATTTTACGTAGAAAAAACATTTTCTTCCTCCCAACATAACGGATATACGTTACCCTAGTTACGCTATGCGGTTAAGAATGCTCTTTGTTAGCTCGCATTAGTGACTATCATAAAATCAGCTTTTCTTGGGATAAAGAGAAAAGTATATAGCGAGATATTTTGCATGGATAATGTCGTTGAGTTTTAAGGGATTTTCACGAGTATCTATTGTATATAGTTCGTCCTTGTGTGATACTTTTCCATATATAGAAAATGGATAAGTGCCCCGTGACAGAAATCAAATTTTCCTTCTCTATTTTCTATTCTATCTATTTTTCTTCTTCTTCTTCTTTTTCTTCTTTTCTAAACAAGTTTTCGTTCGATGGAAGAAGTAATGCCAAAAGTCAAATCTTTTTAGGATCTCTCGAAAATGCAGTTTCGATAATTCGCAGAAAATTCGTTCCAAGTTATCGTATTTAATCTTCAAA
>NC_140811.1:17257500-17260000 GCF_050613455.1 Vespa mandarinia
CAGAACGAAGCGAGGAAACGTTAAAGATCGACATGGTCCCTATTATGTCGATTCTCATAGATTTCTTTTCGAATTTGAATTTTTTTTTTTAAATTTTTCTTTATTCAAAATGTATCGTCTTCGAATAGCATAATAATATTTTGTTCTTCTTTCTCGTTCTCTTTAATTCTCCGCGGATTTAAGAATGTATTAAAAACTGTTCCTAATCTTTTTGCTTAGAGATCTATGTGCACGACGAAAGATATATATTTTTCAATTCAACTCGATTTCTTTTTCTTTATATTTTTTCTTTTTTTTTCTTCTTTTTTTTTTTTTTTTTTTTTTCTCTTACTTTGAAGCAATATTTTTGTGTTGAACAATCGAAACGAACGTCTTCTTTTTTTTCCACTTCTTTTGTTTTATATATATATATATATATATATATATATATATATATATATAAAAGAATTCAGCGCGATTTTATTTATTTACTTACTTTTTTTTTTTATTTATTTACCTTTTATATTTTTCTTTTTTCGACGATGCTCGAACGATATCGATTTTTATTTGTTCTTGATAATAAAAATTCATAGGGATTATTATTTTAAACGCTAAATTTACGTATACTAATATGTTATATCTAATTTTTTTAAGGATAGACCCATGTGTGTCATATCGACGAGTATATTAAAATAAATTTCGATTGTTCCGATTATAATCAATAATTAATTTTTTGCGATCACGTTTATTGAAGTTAACATAATTTGTTAAATTAATAAGTAATAATATTCATGATTTCTTTAAATTAATGCATTCATTTTGGTATCTAATGTGTTGGTAGTAACAGTATATATTGGATATAAATTATTTAAAACGATTAAAAAAGGAAAGAAAAAGAAGAAATAAGAAAAGAAGAAAAGGGATTCGAATTTCGTTCCATTAAGCAGCGAAAATAACGAAAGCAATCGTTTTAAGTGATTCAACTAGTCTAGTGAGAGTGGGAAGCGCGCCGGTACGACCATTTCGTGACTTTTCTACCGAGAAAATGATCGCTCTTGCGAAACACCATTCGGATGCAAATTTCGGCCATTTTACGAAGAAAATCAAGAAGAGACCGAAAGACGGAACGACGGTGTTTTGCCGATGATGATTCCTCGTCACGAAAACTTTCTCGTCGTCGCCATTGTCGTGTCTGCCAAAGTCGTCTAAAAATCGTCGCGTGACAAGCCACAATTCTAAAATTTACATCGATACGAAAAAAAAAGAAAAAGAAAAAAAAAACAAGAACATAAACAAAAAAAGAAAAAGAAAAAGAAAAAGAAAAAGAAAAGAAGGAAGTGCGTTTCCCTGTTTCTGAGAATATATTGAATTGTAGCTTGTAGGAAAAGAAAAAAGAAAGAGAAAGAGAGAAAAAGAAAGAAAAAGAAAAGTAAAAGAAAGAGAAGAAGAAGAGCGACAAAAACAAACAAAAAAAAAGAAAAAAAAAAGAAAAAAAGAAACGAAAAGAATAGAAAAGGAAAAGAAAAAAAGGAAAGGAAAAGAAAAGATTTAGGCGTTTTTCTCACTTGATCGCAATCTCCTCAGATTCGAGTTTCCACTTACTTTACGAATGAACGAACGAGTGAACGAACGAACGAACGAACGAACGAACGAACGAACGAACGAACGAACGAACGAACGATTTCTCTTCACGAAACGATTAATTTTCGATGCAACGTTATAGGAAAGCCAATGTCTATTCACCGAGTCACGTCACGAACGACATTCATTCTTCTTTAATGAAAAAAGAAACTCTCATGCCCTTTTGTAGAGTGGACAACGTTGACTCCTCTTGTCTCGTCTGTCTCCCATTTTCTTTCTTTCTTTCTTTCTTTCCTTCCTTCCTTCTTTTTCTGTTCTTTATTATCTTTTTCTTTTTCTTTTTCTTTTTCTTTTTTCTTCTCTCTTTTTTTTTCTTCTTCTTTTCTCTCTCTCTCTCTCTTTCTCTCTCTAGAAAACTAAACGGAAACGCGAAACGAGTATTTCCTCAAAAGAGCGAGTTTTAATTACTCGTTGTTTGGCTGCGAAAAAGATAGATAGAGAGAGAGAGAGAGAGAGAGAAAGAGAGAGAGAGAGAGAGAGAGAGGGAGAGAGAAAGAAAGGAAGAAAGAAAGAGACGTAGTTATAAAAACAGTAGCAACAGCAGCAGCTGCTAACCTACAGTCTTTTTTCTTTTATCCTATTCCCGCTCGGAGGGACAAATCGTTGAATAAGATTTTTCCTCAGTGGATCGTCTTTCAAAAAGAGATGAGCGTATATGTCTCTTGTGAGGTAAAAAAAAAAAAACAAAAAAAAGCAAAAAAAAAAACAAAAAAAAAAAAAGAAAAAAAAAGAAAAAAAAAGGAGGAAGAAAAACGAAAACGAAAAAAAGAGAAAGAGACAGGAGGACGAACGGACAGAAAGACAGAGAGAAAGAGAGAGAGAGAGAGAGAGAAAGAGAAAAACATAATTCGCGAAGGTGGTAAACGGAAAAGGATGAAAG
>NC_140811.1:17267500-17270000 GCF_050613455.1 Vespa mandarinia
TATATATATATGTATGTGTGTATATGTATGTGTGTATATGTGTATTTACCGGTGTGTTAGTAAGACCTTCGTCTCAGAAAGTACAAAAAGATAATGTGCGTAAAGCTTTACCACCGGGGCAATGAATAAAGCTCGCAAAAGAGTTTCGAACGAGTTTAACAACAACCCCTCTCTTCTTTTCTATCTTTTAACATAACCAAGAAGAATGAAAGTGATTAACCTTTTACTTAACGAGTACTCTGATACACGCGTAGGGTATAAACCCGCCGTCGCATTTTTTTTTTTTTTTTAATAAAAACTTCGCCACTGACGATCTGAAAATTAGCGCCGATATAAGCGCTTCGTGTTCATCCTTATATTCATTATATATATATATATATGCATGTAACTTTTTTTATTTTTTATTTTTTTTTTTATTTTTTATTTTTTTTTTTTTTTTAATCGCAAGGAAGTTATTGCGAATAAGAGAAAGGAATAAAAAAATTTATATTTAGGATGCCGGATTTTTAATTGCTCCTATATTCCAATATAAGTTTATATATAAGTATGTATACATAATTTATATATATATATATATGTGTGTGTGTGTGTATGTGTGTGTATATAACGTTTGCTTTGAAGGTAATGAAAAAAATAATGATGAATAAACATAAAGTTGAATGTACGAAAAATATTTCTTTCTCCATTCGGCGTTCAACTTTAATAATATCTTTTTAATACTAAACGAAAGAGTCAAGGGATCATTTGTAGAGTATATTTTCTCTTCGAAATTGATTTTAAAATGTTAAAAAAGGAGGAAGAAGAAGAAGAAGAAGAAGAAAAAAAAGAAGACGTAGAAGAAAAGGAGGAGGGGAGGGGTCGGGGAGGCGGCGGAAAATGAGAAAAAAATGGAAAAAAAAAAGAAGAAGAAGAAGAGGATATTCTCGAGGTATTTCAGTACGAGTATCGTAAAAGAGAATCGAATCGAAAGGAGTGAGATTTCGATAGGTAAGAATCGAGATTTAGTTGGCATAGAAATCGACGATATCCTTCCGCGAAGTCCCATTATTCTCGAGTTGTCTTCGCATGTAGGCGACGCTTAGGGGGTGGTTACTTGATGGCTAAGGTAAGAAAGAGAGGGATTCGTTGACTTTGCTGATAGCGGTTGAGTAAAAAGGAGGGAAGGAAGAGAGAGAGAGAAAGAAAGAGAGAAAGAGAAGTTCGCATCTCAAAGTAGAACTCCAAATTGCAGATTGGAAATTCTTGCATTTTCTCTCTCTCTCTCTCTCTCTCTCTCTTTCTATCGCGAGTCTAAACGTTAACTTCTTCGAAGAAAAGAGACACACGCTTTTACCTCTCCGATGGAATTCTTCTCACCCTTTTTAGGGTGTGATAGGAGTCTAGCGACAGTTGCCGTTGGTGGAGCGCAACCAAAGAGGGTTGAACTGTCCTCTTGTGCCCGCGCGTAAACGTGCGCATTTTCCCCTCTTATACATACAATCGCAACTTTACCAATAAATCCACGTCAGTTCGGGTAACTTTTGCAATCGGTATCGAATCCTTTCCGTCCTTCTCAAAGTTATTTATCTACGTACATTTTCCCAACACCTCTTATTCGTTTTTATTTATTTATTTATTTATTTATTTATTTATTTGTCTGTTTATTTATTTATTTTTTTCTTTTTTGTATTTTTTTGTATTTTTTTTTCTTTTTTTAATTCATTCATTCATATTTTTCATTTTATTTTATTCCTTGCTTCGTTTCTTCCCACCGATTTTTTTTCTTTCTTTTCCTTTACATTTTCTTATTCCATTCGTTTTTTCATCTCTCTCTCTCTCTCTCTCTCTCTCTCTCTCTCTCTCTTTATCGTTTACTTTAAAGATAAATTCATTAGATTTTATTGTTTGTCAAGAAACAAATATAACAATCTTATATTTAATTCGATTTTACTTAATTGATTTCAACGTTATCAACGTTATCAATTATTTATTAAATATATCTTGATAAGCCCGTTAATGGGATATAAATTTAATTAAATAATAAACGAGCTTTATTCCATACGAATAACATTAGTATAATAGCTTTAAATAATTTAATTGTTTATTATTATTCTGCTTTTATCGTAATTCATAGATTTATCTATATTAATAATTATATATATATATATATATATTATGTATATGATTCGTAGATTTATATTTCATTTTTAATGTCGTTTAAATTTTCTTTCTTTTTTTAACGTTTATAACGGATAGCATTACAAAGATAGGATATAACTGAGAAAGCTGTTGTCAGGATAGACCACGATAATTGTTATTCTGGAAATGGACGAATATTACAGATTTTATGGTAAGAGTTCAGAGGTTTGTCGGGTGTTGCTGTTGCATCGTCATAGATTCGTTTAATTGGCCTGTTCGCATAGATAAACGCGGTTTTCCTCTCATGGCTACAATTTCAGTTTGAGTTTCATCAGGTTGAATAGGGTCTCGATAAATAAAACGAATCTTGTGAATATTGTAT
>NC_140811.1:17280000-17290000 GCF_050613455.1 Vespa mandarinia
AATCCGGCCAACCTTTAGCGCAGCCCTTATTCTTCCTCTACTTCTTCTATTTCTTTTTTTCCTTTGTTTCTAAAAATGAAGAAGAAGGAAAAAATAATTCTCTCTTTTTCTCTTTTCTTCATCCTTTCTTTCTTCCTTCCTTCCTTTTTTTTTTCTTTTTTTTTTTCTTTTTTTTCATTCACCTCTATTTAAATGAAAAAGTACAGTACTTTTTTTTACCTATGTATAAAAGAAATTTGCCTCTTAACAGTCTTCTTTATTTTAATTTTATTTTATTTTATTTTATTTTATTTATTCATTTAATTTTCTTTTTTCGTTTTTTATTATTCATGAAAATGTATTCAATTGATCGAACATTTGCCTTTCAAAATTATAATGTTTCTCATATTTCAAAGCAATATAAATGTTCTTTTTAATGATCTAAATATGTTCAAAGAGCTACTACGTAATGACGAAAGTGGAGTGTTAAATTTAGGACGCAAGTTAGTATATATATATATATATATATAAAATATATATATATATATTTTTTTTTATATGCACGAGCATAAATTTCAAATTAAGCGCGTAAATGAAAACGAATTGGCGGCGTTTCATGTTCACAGAGTTCTCTCTCGGTCGGGGTTCTCTCTTTTTCCTTTTCGAAAAATGTTTTGTTTAAAGAGGGAGGAAAAAAAAAAGAAGAAAAATAAAAGAAAGAAATAATCTAGTGCCAAGGAGAACGATGAGAGAAGGACTTTATATTTTTTCCTCTTAGATCTCATTCGAAAGAAGAAGAGAAGAAGAGAAGAGAGAAAAGAGAGACAGAGAGAAAGAGAGAGAGAGAGAGAGAGAGAGAGGGAAAAGAGAAGAAGAAAAGGAAGAAGAAAAAGTGAAAGAAGTAGAAAAGGAAGAGAAACGTTCGACGTAAATTCTATTTGCTTTTACTTTAAATTCAACGAAGATTTCATTCGTCGTCTTCGTCGTCTTGACGATTTCATCTTGGCGTAAAATTATGAAAAAAATTCAAATTCATTCGAGAGAGCGGTGTCCTCCCTTCGTTATCTTTCCCTTTTTCATCTACATAGTCGTATTTCAATGCGCATGTATTATATATACATTGTATATATTTATATTTCGAACTTTAAATAATACAATAGAAATCGATATTATGTTTGCGTTCGATTAAATAATTAACGCTTGGCCATTAACGTAGCGCCGTTAATTGAATTCCTTTTATTACAATGTTTGACGAATATATTATTATTCTGTCTTTTCTCTCTCTCTCTCTCTTTCTCTCTCTCCCTCTCTCTCTCTCTCTTCATTCGCTTTAATTAAATATGCTGTTGGGGTATATCGATGAGCTCAGTTTTCTGATTGCCATTGCAGGACACTATCTCTCTCTCTCTCTCTCTCTCTCTCTCTCTCTCTCTCTCTCTCTCTCTCTCTCGCACACTTTCATACACACAGTTTATAATATACAAGCTTATACCGTCTAGTTTCGAAGGGGGTAATCATTTACCTGAAATCGTATATTCTTTTTTCACAATTTATTTATTTATTTATTTATTTATTTATTTCATTATTTGTCTTTCTTTTCTTCGATCTATCACATTTTCATTAATTATTCTTCGCAAATTAAAAGAGAGAAAAAAAAAGAGAGGAAAAAAGAAAAAAGAAAAAAGAAAAGAAAGAGAATAAAAATAAATAAGAAAGATATTCATATATATATATATATATATATATAACATTTTTAAGAGGAATTATTTCATTTTCACAAGAAAAATAATATGATCCTCTTTCCGTCGAGGATGATGCTGCCCAGGTAACCGACTAGAGACAAATAAGTGGCGACTCTCTTGTAATATATTCCGTATTACATACGTATCTAGTAACGAAGTCGGAAACTTGTCTTCGACTTCCGCTCGCTTCCAACGTGAATATCTTTCTCTCTTTGTTCCAACGACAACAGCGCGTCTCCTGTTTGTCAAAGAGCAATACGGAGTTACTATTCTACGAGAGAAGGAGAATTTGTTTTCTATGTGATGACTACTATGTTCTCTCTCTCTCTCTCTCTCTCTCTCTCTTTACCTTTTCACTCATTCTAAGGACTACTGTGATAGAAGAAGAGTAGAAACACTAAAGTAGTTCGTTTGGCCTATACGTAGATTGTCGGAGCTTCCCGATAGAAAAGTTTGTCTCTTTGATCTATTTCACGATTTCTCTTCGAGAGATAGATAGATAAAGAGAGAGAGAGAGAGAGAGAGAGATAGAGAGATAGAGACAAAGACAGAGAGACAGGGATAAGGATAGGAAGGTTTAATGCAGAGAAGCATAATGCGCTGGGATATTCGGCGAGGTGTGAAATGCTAAGAAGTAATTATCCTGTTACCACCAGCTGTTACATCCCCCTACTTCAAAAGGAAGAAATTTGTTTCCGGAACGACCCAGGTTTCCTTCTCTGCCATCTTCTTTCCTTCTCTTTCTCTTTTTCTTTTTCTCTTCTTTCTTTTTTTTTTTTGTCTTTTTTTTGTCGTCTTTCTCTTTCCCCACTTTTCTTTTTTATCTGCGATAAGAAGTAGTATTAAGTCGTGAGAAAGAAAGAAGAGAAAAACAATGTGAAAAAGAGAGAGAGAGAGAGAGAGAGAATAAACGAACGTTCGCAATGATATATCGGCACTTAAGTAGAGTCTGCCAGGATACATCCTTAATTATCCAAATGGACCCTTCTTAACGACGCGAGAACATCGTCGAGTGAATAACGTTTAAGTAGATAAGGTCGATAATTCGACGGTCCTCCCTGATAGATTCCCTTTAAAGCTTGTTTCTTTTTCATACTTTTCTCTCTCTCTCTCTCTCTCTCTCTCTCTCTCTTTCTCCCTCTTTCCCTCTCTCTCTTTCTCTTTCTGTTCAACCCCGTATACGTTTCTTCCCCATTTCCTCCTTCATTTCTCCATTGGACAGTTTATCGATCTTCCCTCGTACTATTACTACCTGTTCGTATCGAAAGCCCATGCGACGGCTGGTACGTGTCAGGTCGGTACCGTGGAACAAAGTAACTCCCGACAAGCACGAATCGTCGAAAGTCAATTATTCGAGAAAAGCGAAAGTCTATCGTAAAAAATGTATGTGTATGTGTATGTGTATGTGTGTGTGTGTCTGTGCGTTTCTCTCTCTCTCTCTCTCTCTCCCTCTCTTTCGTGTATCCCTTTTAATCAGATAAATTCGGTAAGGAAGAAGACAGTGGTAGAAAAGAAGAAAAAAAAAAAAAAAGAGAAGAAAAAAGAAAAAATAACACACCAGCCAGGAGATATCTTCTTATTCGTTTTTAATCAAAAAAAAAAAAAAAAAAAAAAAAAACGGCGGATCGATCGGAGCGAGAGAATTTTTTTTTCTGGTGTGTTTCGAAGTGAAAAGAAAGAAAGAAAGAAAGAAAGAAAAAGAGAGGAAACACACAAAAAAAAAAACACGAAGGAAAAGGATAAAGAAAGAAAAGGAGTGGAATGGAAGGAAAAATGAGGAATAATAATAATAATAATAATAATAAAGATTAAAAATAAAAAAGAAAAAAAAAGAAGGAAGAAGAAGGAAAGAAAGAAAGAAAGAAAGAAAGAAAGAAAGAAAGAAAGGAAGGAAGGAAAGAACAAAAAGGAAGAAAAAAGAGAAAGTCCAATTCAATAGACCACGGCGGCCGGTGGACGAGTTTGGCAGAGCCTCGACAAATTATATATCCGCGGAGAAACGCTCTCGTGAAATCCCTAGTGACATTGGCGAGGCTAAAAGGCTGCCGGTTGGTGGTCGGAACGGTAATGGTGGTGTCTAGGGAGTAAGAGAGATAGAGATAGAGGGGGATGAGTCCGCAGGTTGCTCGGTGTCATGGCAGTAGGGGCCAGTAAATTCAGCGAGGCATAGATTGCAGCTACGGCTTTCGTAGTGTGTAGGTTCAGTTAGGTGGGTGGGGGTGAGTGGGTGGATGGGTTGGTTGGTTGGTTGGTTGGTTGGTTGGTTGGCTGGCTGGCTGGCTGGCTGGCTGGCTGGCTTGGAAGATAGAGGAGAGAAGAGGGTTCAAAGGGGTGGAGGAGTAGAATGGGGTAAAAGTGAGGGGGATGAACGAGGCCGAGCTTAATTTCGCGACCACCTGGAAATCCTCTGGTGCCGTGCCAACTCATTGCTGGATTCATTCATAACGAAAGAGACGAGCGACCCTCTCAAAGGCAACAGTTTCTCTTTCCGTCTCTCTTTCCCTCGACTTTTCATCTTTCTCTTTTCTCTCTCTCTCTCTCTCTCTCTCTCTCTCTCTTTTCCTCTTTCTCTTTACCCCTTTCTCTTTTTTTCTTTTTCTATTTCTTTCTTTCTTCCAAGAGCCATTGTAATTGCATCGATATTGTTATACAGAACTCCTCCTCTCCCTGACTCCCTCTGCTTTTATCCTTCCTGGAAAGTACGTCGCTAATTGGAGAAGTTGGTTTTATCGCGAAACGTTCTCTCTCTCTCTCTCTCTCTCTCCCCCCCCCCTTCCTCCCTTTCTCTTTCTTTCTATCCTTTTCTCTCTCTCTCTCTCTCTCTCTCTTTTTTTTTTGTTCTTTCTTTTCCCCTCCTCGCGTTAACAATTCATAATTATTTCGTTGTAATAATTTCGTAAGCTAAAAGAAAAATCGAATTGGTTTATTCCCACGAATAAATTCTCGTGTCTTCCGATATCTCGACGATTATTATCGTCGTATTATTGTTTTATTTCGGTGATTCGCGGAATATATAAACGTGTCTCTGGTTATTTGCCTTTCTCTTTCCAGATGAATTAAAAGCTTCCGGAGATTTGAATGTGCACGGGTTGCTGCTAGAAACTATTGGTTTCTCTGTAAACGTCGATTCGGAGTTATTAAAGCGAAAAGTGCGTTTATACCTTCTGTACTCTTCATAATGCTTATCCGCGAATCGGATACGTTGGCCCTTTTACGTAAAATATGTATGTATGTTCGTTCCGACCGATTTTCCGACCATTTTCCAGGTATATAATATTCTATCGTGGCTGTGGCTCGTTCGTCAACCGTCAGGTGCCACTAATATTTGCACGATTTATTTATAAATGTCACACGTGCGTTTGCACTAGATACACGTGTATGCATGGGTATATATTGATATACATACATACATGTATATATGTATATGTATGTATATATTTATGTATGTAAATATCTGCTTATATTTGGACAAACTAGTATGGTCTGTCTGTGGTAGTGAAACGTTTAATACTCGATTGGATATATTTTTTATATACGTTGCTATGTAAAAAAAAAAAAAAAAAAACAAAGAGAGAGAGAGAGAAAAAAAAATCGAACGCACATACGTATGTTGTGTGAAATACGTATCAGAAAAAGGGCGGAGCGAGTTTCGTGCGCGTGCGTTTCGTATGTCTGTGTATATGTGAATGGGTGGATTGTGTTCTGTATCAAAATGCTCAATAGAAAACGTTTAACTTGGGGTTCAATTGTCGACTTTTTTCTTGTTCTTTTCTTTTTTCTACTTTTTTTTTTTCTTTTTTCTTTTTTCTTTTTCTTTTTTACTATCCTTTTTCGTTAGCTTTTAAACAGTGATTTTTTATGGTTGATTTTTAATCGAACGAGAGGATAACGATCGATCGATCGTAGGAAAGCTTTTAAAGAGGATAGAAAAAAAAAAGAAAAAGAAAAAGAAAAAGAAAAAGCAAAAGTAAAAGTAAAAGTAAAAGATCAAGATACTCTTATAGCTCTACGGATATTTCCTCATTAAAATTCCACGCCAAAAATGTTACGAAAGAAGCGATTGTTTTGTACTTTCCTTTTACGTGTCATTCTATATTGTATTACAAAAGAAAAACAAAAAAAAAGAAAAAAAAAAAGGAGAAAAAAAAAAAAGAAATAAGAAGAAACAACAACGACATCCCGGTAATTTTCTGTGAACTTCGTGCTTCGATGAATTCACTTTTCAAACGTAGCATCACACGTAGAAATATAAAGTCTCCTGTAATGTCATCCCCAATTCACCCTCTCCCCCTAAATCTCCGTCCGTTTCTCATCTATTGTATTTTATATGACATAAGCTAGAGCAGTCAATTCGCGGACAAAATTTGTGCTATGCTATTCTCTTTGTCCCATTTAATGGGAAATGAGATGGTATATATATATATATATATATATATATATATATATATACTATATGGTACCGAAGAGAGGAGAAGAGGGAAAGCGAAGTAATTAGGTCAGAGCGTTTGTAACAAGGTGTCTCGTGGAAAACGATACCGACGGATTTATTCGTGAGATTCTCTCTCTTTCTCTCTCTCTATCTATCTATCTTTCTCACACACACACATACATAGATACATACAAATACACGCGCGCATGCGCGTACCATTATCTGTCTCTTTCTTTCTACTCAAACTCTGTCTCATTCTCTCTCTCTCATTCTCTCTCTCTCATTCTCTCTCTCTCTCTCTCTCTCTCCCTCTCTCTCTCTTTCTTTACATTGTTGTACGATTCTAACAAGAAAAAAGAAGAAGAAAAAAAAGAAATAAAAGAGAAAAGGAATATCGAAGTATAGAGGGTAAGAGGAAAAAAAAAAAATGAAAGATGTTAGTAGACCTTTCTCGTCAGTGAAGGGATATCCCATTTTATTTTGGCGATAGTAATTTTTTTATTTTCCCGGTTTTTTTTTTTCTTTTTTCCTTTTTTTGTCTTCCCTTGCCTTTCTTAGATCCTTAAGTAGTTCTTGTTCTTTTTTTCGTTTTCCTTTTTTTTTCCCCTCCTTCTTCTTCTTTTTATCTTCCCTCTCTTTTCTATTCCTTTCCTTTTCTTTTCTTTTCTTTTCTCTCTCTTTTTCTTTTTTTTTTTTTTTTTTTTTTTTTTTTCTTCAGTAAGGTACACACATATACCAAGAGACAGGCGCAAGAAAGAAAAGAGAGGAGTTACACGGAACGGCTGACGGTTTTGTAAGGGGGAAAGAAAAAAGGGTGGATAGGACAGGCATACCTTTCTCTCTCTCTCTCTCTCTCTCTCTCTCTCTCTCTCTCTCTCTCTCTCTCTCTCTCTCTTTCTCTCTTTTTCGGTAAGACGAAAACCGTTCGCAGATGGAAATTGCTTTCGACAAACGACCCGGCAAAGGAGAGGATGGCTCTTCGGCGTTGAATTTCTGGGACGGCGCGAAAATCTCGCCCGTCAGCTCCGGCTTGCGAGTCGAGAAACCGCTTCGTCTGTCTGTCTGTCTGTCTCTCTCTCTCTCTCTCTCTCTTTCTTTCTCTCTTTCTTTCTCTCTTTTAAAAGTTGCTTCTCTTCTCTTCCTTTTTCGCGTCAGGGATCTTTAGAGAAAATTGCAATTCCTCGTAAGTGACGTCCCAGTCCGTTGGATCGCCGCCTCCTCTCTCTCTCTCTCTCTCTCTCTCTGTCTGTCTGTCTGTCTGTCTGTCTGTCTGTCTGTCTGTCTATGTCTGTATTTTTCTCTCTTCTCTCTCTCTCTCTCTCTCCCTTCTATTCGCTTTACTCTTTCTTTCTTTCCTTTTTCTCTTCTTTCCTTCCTTCCTTCCTTCCTTCCTTCCTTCCTTCCTGCCACGTCTTTTAGATGATTAAAATTGGGCTCCAGCGAGCTTCGAGGACGAAAGGTGATTGCAAAGTAGCTGTTTGGATCCAAATTGAGAGAGATAGATAGATAGATAGATAGATAGAGAGAAAAAGAGAGAAAGAGAGTGAGAGAGAGAGAGAGAGAGCAACTGATTCGTGTACTTATTCGCGAGAAAGAGAGAAAATATCGTCTTTCCTCTCGTTACATTCGAGTTTATCGGTTCAATCCACGATTTGGCCAAAGGAAGAAAATTCGTGGTTCGTTTGAGATACACCCTATGTAGCTACTATCGTCTACGTATAGTACTACCATCCTCCTCCTCCTCCTCCTCCTCCTTCTCCTCTTCCTCCTCTTCCTATTCCTCTTCATCCTCTTTCTTCTCTTTCTCCTCCTCCTCCTCCTCCTCCTCCTCCTCCTCCTTTTTCTCATCTTCATCCTCATCCTTATCCTCCTCCCATAGCTCTTCGATTATTCCCCCCCCACCCCGCCCTCTTCCCCCACCCCGTTAAAAGATGGAAACGAAATAGTTTTCCCTTTGTCGTCGTTTAAAGATGAGATAGAGGAAGAAAGAACATTGACTACTACTTTGGTCGATTCTCTTTCGATATCGTTCCTCTCTCGATATCGATGATCCAGTTTCGAAATGAGGTTAAAATCCTGATAAACTCTTAGTAATAGTAGTAGTAGTAATAGTAGTTATAGTAGTAAAAGAAAAAGAAGCAGAAGAAGAAAATATCTTACCTGATATCATCATATTTAATCGAATTACGAATAAAGTTAAAGATTAAGAAAACTAAAATGAAAACAATGAAAAAAAGATGATTAACATTTTGAGTACGGTATTATTTTTATCTCCTTTTTTCTCTTTCCTTCTCTCTCTCTCTCTCTCTCTCTCTCTCTCTCTCTCTCTCTCTCTCTATCTATATCTATCTATCTATCTATCTATCTCTCTATCTTAATCTTTATCTCTTTCACTTTCTATTGTATCTTCTTTTGTATCTTCTATTGTATCTTCAATAGTTAAATAACTAAAGCAACGATATCGATGAATAATTCGGAGATTGTAAATGACGTTAATGACGATGACGCAGAGTAGAAATAAAAAAAAAAAACCAAAAACAAACGAAAGAAAAGGGAAAGCAATCAAAAAAAAAAAAAAAGAAAAAGAAAGAAAAAGAAAGAAAAAAAAATGCGTTTCGACGTGTTCGATCTTAAAACGTGAATTCATAAACAATATATCGATCTCGACGATGATAATTTTCTCTTTGAAACTTTTCCCCGATAGAAAATTCACGATGTATATGGATCTACACGGATTACACGATAACAAACGAAAGAATAAGGCGCCCGAATGAATTGGGTGGGATTGTTGGAAAGTTACGTTAACTGGTAGCTCCATTGGGACATTCACGTACGTTTCATTTTCGTAGACATTGTCATGATGTTTTCTATGATAATGCGGTATACTCGTGGGAGATTTTTGATTTTTCTTTGCTTTTTAATCCTCATCCAGCTTCTTTCTCTTTTTTTCTTCTTTCTCTCTCTCTCTCTCTCTCTCTTTCTGTCTTATTCTTCGTTTCTCTTTCTCTATCTTTCGCATTCGACTTACTCTTTTTTTTTTTTCTTTTTTCTTCTATATATAAGAAAAAAGATCGAGTCACATTTTTGCGAGCTTTTTCGTGTTCCCTGACGAAACTTCTTTCTCATGCCATACAAAACTCGATTCATTGAATTTCATGTTGATTTTTATGTGTTCTCTCTCTCTCTCTCTCTCTCTCTCTCTCTCTCTCTCTCTCTCTCTTTCTCTCTTTTCTTCTGTACGTGTCCGTATGTGCGGTACATAAAGAAGAGGAAGAAGAAGAAGAAGAAGAAGAAGAAGAAGAAGAAGAAAACTACTTCTTCGTCGACTTTTGCGCATATCCAATCGTAAGAATTCACGCACGCACGCACGCACGCATGCACGCACGCACGTAGTATAACTCGTACGAGTTTTACGAAGTGCGATGTAACTTTGAGAAAATGTTTCCTCTTGATCTTTTCCTTCGTCACATTTAAAGAAATGGATATGAAATAAAATTCGTTTCCCACGAGTTATACGAAATATCGAACGTTTTTTTTTTTTTTTTTCTTTTCTCATCTACTTTTGTAGTAGATTTTTGTGTATTAGGTATATTATATTCATTGGTCTGATCACGTATTGATAGAAAATATATAAAAATTTTTTACTTTTCCTTGATTCTCGTTGAAACACCATAATCTCGTAATGCTATTGAATATTTTTTCTAAAATTGTTTTCTTTCTTTTTTGCCATCTCTCTCTCTCTCTCTCTCTCTCTCTGTCTCTCTCTCTCTCTCTCTCTCACTCTGTCTCTTTCTCTCTCTGTCTCTTTGTCCTTTTCATCGATCTAAGTAAACGAAATTTATTTCGTAAG
>NC_140811.1:17292500-17317500 GCF_050613455.1 Vespa mandarinia
GGAACCGATAGGTGGGTAGAGGAGTGAAGAGGAGGGATGGGAGATGGTAACGAATATAAAAGGAACGGAGCTACGGAGAGGTCAGAAAAATCGTGGGAAACGGAGAAACAAGGAATCGAAGGGTAGTAATATGGGAATTTGGGGGAGGGGAGGGTGGAGGGGGGAGGAGAAAAGTGGAAAAATCGAATGCAACGACGAACGGAGATGGAAGGGGTAGGAGCGGGCGGTGAAGAGGATAGGCAAGTAAAAGAGCCAAGAAAGGAACGGGTTTTCCTTTGATCGTATACCCGTACAAAGGGGGCAAGAGGAGGGACGGAGGGTGGCTGTTTGTACTTTTGCGGTTTAATGCACGTGCGCATGCGCGTTGCCAGCAAAGAGAAAAGAAAAGTAAGTTCGATGAGGAGTGGGTGGATGGGTGGGTGGTTGGGTGGGATCAGGTGGTCCAGGAGTAAGGGGAGAGAGAATTGGCCGATGACGGGGTTTACCCGTGACTTAATATCGGCAAACTCTTTCGCTCCACTTGCCTTCCGTTCTCTTCACGTGGCTTCGATCCCACGTGAAAAATCGATTTGTTTGTATTTGAATTTTTATCCGAGCATTCCCTTTGCCTTTCTTGTTTTTTTTCCTCTCTCTCTCTCTCTCTCTCTCTCTCTCTCTCTCTCTCTCTTTCTCTTTTTCTTTTTTATTTTTCGTTATTTGAAGAGACGAAACAGAGGAGTGGCTCACAATAGAAATTTGAATTTTATCGAGGCGTGCATCATCCTCGGAGCGTGGGATTTTAACGAGCCTATAAACGAGACCTTATGAAAGTTCGATACGAGTGTGGTGCATCCTGCAGATAATCGATGAAGTTTTCTATAACCCCCTCCCCCCCGCCGCCGCTCCTGCCCCTGACCCCTACCCCCTTTCGGCCCTTCCCCTTCCCCCCCTCTCCCAGTTCTGATCTTATGCGAATGGAAACTTTATCGATCGTAATCGCGCGGAATTATTATACTGTTTCCTATAAACCATTGAATCCTTATCGTAAAATTGTTAAACAAAGGTTATTGAACTGGATCAAGGTAACTTTATATAACTATATGTATGTACGTACGTATATATGTATGTATGTATGTATGTATATATTTGCGTTCACTTACCCTCCAACGTGCCGCTGTACGTGTGGGAAGGATCGAAGGCAATATTTCGGTCGTTCGATCCTTCGAAAGTTGTCTCTTCATGGAAAAGGCTTGTGTCTCTTACAAGTCTCATCTTAAATTCTCTGAAATAAAAAGAATAACATACGAAATGTATTCGAATCGACGATGGAAAATTGTAAAAGTTTCCTTTTTTTTTTCTTTCTTTCTTTCCTTCTTTCTTTCTTTCTTTCCATTCTCTTTTTCCTTTTCATTTTCTCTTCCTCTCTTTCTCCTTCGCGTAATATTTCTTATCCTTTATTAAATTATTAATATGTTCATATTAAAATAATCAAATATTTTTCCTTTTATCGAATTATCGATATCATTCGTTCGATAAGAGGTTATTCAATGAAAACAATATTATTATCATTTAATATATTGTCCATCTTATCGCGTTATCTTCGAATGAAAATTAAGCTAAACTTATGGAAAATAAATAAATGAAGAATATTATTAATTTATTTATTTATTCGTTCTATTGGAAATATTAATTGCTCGTTATTTTCTTTTTCTTTTTTTCTTTTTTTTCTTTTTCTTTTTTTTTACTTTCACGAACATGTTAATCGATAAACATGGACATTATAAAGCAATCATTTGACGTGTTCTTCGTTATAAAAAGAAAGGTTTGGCCGTAATTTAGGAAGAATAGATAACTCATAGATAATGTAAAGGAAGCACGAAGACGAAGAGATAGCCAATTAATCAATATTGGCAAGTCTGTAATCCGACTATCTATGAGCCGTGCGGGTAGCCGCATGAGCATATCGCTATACTAGCAACATAATTAATACGATATCGTTCACTTGAAATTGCCATAGGTATACCTACGTATATATAAGAGAGACATACGCACACACACACATACACACACAAACCTATTCGTGAAAGGTAACGCCGGTCATACATCTGTCTCGATAAATTTCAAATAATTCGTTCATCAAACGATGAGAAATTATTAATAAATATTCTGTCGGGCGTGTTATTAACAATATTACTGTTCGCCCAACATTTTCTTGGTAATTAAATATTCTCTCATTATATATCCTCCCATCGTCAGAGAGGAAAATTCATTGTACTTTTCTGTCGCTAACTTTACAAAAGAAGAACGAAAAAAGATAAAAGAAAAAGAGAGAGAGAGAGAGAGAGAGAGAGAGAGAGAGGAAGCTTTTCATTAAGATAAATGCATGACTTATTACAATATTATCATCATTATCATTATCATTATCATTATAATTATCATTATCATTATCATTATATTCGTAGACCAGCAAAGATGGTCGAGACGACGGCGAATCAATTATTAAACGTCTGTCTGTCTATTTGTCTGTCTCTCTCTCTCTCTCTCTCTCTCTCTCTCTCTCTCTCTCTCTCTCTCTCTTTCTCTCTCTTTCTCATTGTACGTATGCCGTAGCTAGTAGACGCGTAATGAAATTATCGGTAATGACCTCGGGCTAGGCCGTACGAACGATGTTTTCGGTTAATTGTCGATGAAAGGGCCCGCTTTAGTTCGGCGGCTTCCCTTCTCATCAAATTAGTGCCACGCACGAGAAACAGATTCTCGTTTTCATTGATTGTACTCACAATGGGTTTCTCCCAAATTGATTTCATATTCGAACAAAATATATTTATTGTTTCTTTTTGATTTTATTTTTATTTTTATTTTTATTTTTATTCTTTCTCTCTTTTTCTTTTCTCTCTCTCTCTCTCTTTTTTTTTTTGTCTTTTTTTTTTTTTTTCTCCCTTTACGATCATAATCAATCCTGTTTCTTTTCTTCTCCCTTCACTTTTCTTGTTTCTTTTTTACATTTCTTTTTTTCTTTTCCTTGTATTTTTTTTCCCTCTCCCCTCCATCCCTCTCCTTTTCTGTAACTCATTAATATCAAGCAATAGTTGAACTTTTTAATAATACAATGTAACCAGATGGAAAGGGTACAGGTTTATTAGTTGACTCACGGGAACATGCAATAATCACGTCGACGAATTTTCTATTCGATTTCCAGAAACTGAAACTGTCAGCGTTGTATACCGGTAACATTTCCGCGCACCCACGGAAAATATCATCGTCTCGTTAATTAGGAAGTGCACGGACTTTCCCGGAGGCGATATCGAGACCGCCCGCAGCCATGACACTACTACTCGCAATTAATTACCGCAGAATCGCCATGTAATTACGAGCTCGATGAAGGATTCGCTGCTTTCGCGTCGTTATTATTATTATTATTATTATTATTATTATTATTATTATTATTATTATTATTATTATTATTATTATTATTATTATTATTATTATTATTTGCGTTTCTTGAAAAATTATCAGCTTGGTTTAATTAAGACAGGTAAAGTAATATTCATGGACTTAAGTTAAATGAGTATCACTTAGGGTTTGTTCTATTGCAACGTTACTGTCATCATCATCATCATTATCATCATCATCATCATCATCATCATCATCATCATCATCATCATCATCATCATCATTATTATTATTATCATCATAATTGTTATCTCGCTTCATATTTGTTTTTTCCCATCTTTCTTATCTCCTTTAGATATCTATCAAAAATAAATATCTATAATCATATTTTATATTGAATATTCATATATAATAGTAATCATTTATCGTGGAAAATTATTTGAATATCCTTTCTGAAAATAGTTTTTCAAGTTTCTACATTCATAAGCCCTCTTCTTTTCTCCCGATATTTTGTAATTACGCTTGACGAACGAATAAATATTTAATCCGATGGATAACAATGTAGAGTTATCTTGCTCGTACTAGATAGACATAACCAGTACCGAGAAGAGAAAGCTCTTTCAGTTTAGTCTCTTGCTCATATTCGATTTAATCTCACTTTAATCTCCCTTTTGTATCGTACTATACGCTACTCCATACTAATTTTCTTTTTCTTCCTTTTTTTTTCTCTCCTTTTTCTTTTTTTTTCTTTTCTTTCTTTTCTTTCTTTTTTTTTTTTTTTTTTTTTTACGCCTCGTTAGTGTCAACGTCGAGAAAAGAAAAAGAAAAAACTAAACCCGAATCCTCCATTTCCCTCTCTCTCTCTCTCTCTCTCTCTCTTTCTCACATACACACACACACACACACACACACACACATATACACATGCACTATATGAATATCTCTTTCTCTCTTTTAATAGTATCAATTTTTATACACAAGATTAGAATATATCTTTATGTATACGAACGAAATGAGGAAACATTAAGGAAAAATTATTTGAATTTCTAACGTTCTAGTTAACTACGGACTTAACCCTTATTTCATAGTTATAACTATGTTCGTAATGAAAAGGGTTACTTTCGGAGGTTGAAGGAAGTCGTTTCGAATGGGTACGAAAGGGTCCTAAAGTGAATACAAGAAGGATTTTGTTGAATAAAGGGGAGAGAAAGAGAGAGAGAGAGAGAGAGAAAAGGATAAAGTGTATGTGTGCTTATGTGTGTGTATGTATGTATGTATGTGTATATATAGAGGTTAGGGAGGGTACAGACAGGTGGGGGATGTCTAAGTTGAAGGAGAAGGAAGTTAATGTCCGTTTTTCTTGGTTAGTCCTCTCTCTCTCTCTTTCTCTCTCTCTCTCTCTCTCTCTCTCTCTCTCAAGAAAGAAAGATATCGATTTTCTTCCGACATTGAAACGTCGAACGTGGCCGAGGAAATTCCCTTCAGAGCCGTCTGCTTCTTCGCTAATTGTTCGTTACGCCGACACAATTCTTTATTAGAGGTAGTGTGTCTTCATCGAACAAATGGCGTCTGGGCATGTTAGGTGTTAAGTCTTCTTCTTCCTCTTCTTCTTCTTCTTCTTCTTCTTCTCTTTCTTCCTCTTCTTTCGCCTGGTCTCGACGTGGGAATTTAAGGGCTTCGTGTTCCTTTCCTCCCTCCCTCTCTCTCTCTCTCTCTCTCTCTCTCGTTCTTCTTTTTATTTTTCTCTTTTTCTTTCTTTTCATTTCGTTAAAGTCAATCGTGACTATTCGATAAACTCGTTCGCATCGAACGATGTCTATAAAATGAACGAATTAACGAACGAAAAATTTCACTTTTTCTTCATCCCACCTCGTCCCTTATTATCCTTAATCATTTTCTTTTTCCTTTTATATCTCCCTGTTATTTTATTTTATTTTATTATATTTTATTATATTTTATTTTGTTCTTTCCCATCTTTCCTTCCCCTTTTCGTTCTCTCTTTCTCTCTCTTTCTTTCTTTCTTTCTAGGTAAAAGAACAATCGGTCTTTTATACGAACGTAGAGAAAAATTCACACTTCTCTTGTATTCAGTTATTCGGTTATTCGCTCACTACATAAAACCAATTCACATTCGACGAGCATCGAAATAAATTCGAGATCGTGCGTGCATGCGTGCATGCGTGCATGCGTGCGTGCGTTCGTACTAACGATGGAATACAACGAGAGATGAAAATCTGTTGCAAGAGTACCTATCGAATACGATAGGTACATAGATACATACGTACATATATATATATATATATATATATATATATATATATATATTGTGTCCATCAGGAAGAACATCGTCATCATCGACGATTGAAACACAGCGATCGTTCTCGGTTTGTCTTTTGTTATTTTGTTCCACTTTTTTTCTGTCTTTTTCTTTTTCTTCTTTTTATTTTAATTCTTTTTCTTTTTCTCTTTCTCTCTCTCTCTCTCTCTCTCTCTCTCTCTCTCTCTCTCTCTCTCTCTTTTCGTCCCACATCGACACGTACTATTGGTCTAATGAAAATGAACTCGTGGATGCGAGTATTCGGCTTGAAAAATAAAAAAAAATAAAAACACAGTAGCATTTGATTTTTTTTTTGTGTACGAATATATGTATATAAGTGTACTAATTCTGTTATCTTTTTTTTTTTTTTTTTTTTTTTTGTTAATTAAAACTATTCACGTTCTCTCTCTCTCTCTCTCTCTCTCTCTCTCTTTATTTTTTTATTTTTGTTAGTTTAAAATTTTGAAAAGGATTTCGTCGATAGTTCTCATTGATTTTCTCGCGTGAGTTTAAGAAATGAATCTCTTGCATGTCATCCTTTTTATTGGCCTCTTTCTCTTTCTCTCTCCCTCTCTTTCCCCTCCTCTCTCATACTCGCGAATACAATTAGTCCAATGCATGAAACGTGAAATGTGATTAGTCGCACGAGTAATGCTCTGTGGCCGATACAAAATCGTTTACGCATTGTATAATACAGCTCAGATAGTAGACAGCTAAGATGTGTACAAGTTTAACACTTGTATTCTAATACATTTCTATTATTTTTTTTGTTGAGAATTATTTGAGGGGGGGGGGAAGGGAAAAAAGAAAGAAAAAACCAATCGTTCATTCGTAAAATGTACGAAATTTTTCATTAACAAAAATAATATAATCAATAAATTTACGTTCAAAAGTGGCATTACACGTATATATGTAAGTATGTACATAGACATGGATACATGTACATCTATTATCCATTTCTAGGCTTAGACATAATAGAGTTGAATTGATTTCGAAGGCCTCTCTAGGGTCCAACAATAGATCACTCTGATAGACGTGTCTCTCGTTGAATAGAGAGAGAGAGAGAGAGAGAGAGAGAGAGAGGGAGAGAGAGTGAGAGAGAGGGAGAGAGATAAATAGATAGATGTATAAAAAGATAAAATTAGAAATAGTAATAATTTTTCATTGTAATATTTCGTTGTAGTTAATCGTAGCGATCATGTCGTCGTTCAGCCGTCCTTTCGAATTACTATAATCATTCGACTAATTGCTTCGGGTTTATCGTAGATCTTCGGCTTAATTGCGAGCCGATCGCTTCTGTTGAAGAATTCTCGGTTTGGTAATCGCATCGTTTATTACGAAATTCTACGATGTGAAAAGGAATCAAAGAGAGAGAGAGAGAGAGAGAGAGAGAGAGAGATTGAAAGAAAGCAACCGATTATTACCGGAAGGAACTCATTAACGCGCGATCCAATTAAATCGTATCGTCGTTAATAACGAGAAGTGGCCTGAGGTATGGTACGAATCTTTTTAAACGAAAAATATTATTTTATATAAGCAAAATTGCAAATCGCTCATCGATATCTCGAACGTTGCCGATTTTTTTTTTTTTTTTTTCTATGAATTGTTCGATATGAAGAAGAAAGCGAAAGAGAAAGGGATAGAGATAGAAAGAGAGAACAAAAGTGTGCAACTGAAAAAATATCACTCGTCGTTTTCACATCGCGCGGTTATATATTTTTTTTTTTCTTTTTTTTTTTTTTTTAGAAGGGAATTGTTAGAAAGACCAAAAGAGAATTAAAAAAAAAAAAAAGAAAAAAAAAAGGAAAAAAAAAAGGAAATAACATACCGTTTTAATTCGTTGGTCGACGTGGTATCGATCGGAATTTTTTCCTACGACATAGAAACGAGCTATAAATATAAATAAAATGATTGGTCGAATTAAATTATTAGCGAGATGTAAAATTTATCGCGACTTTTCATCGAATAGGACAAAAATAAAAAATATACCAAAAAAGAAAGAAAAAGAAAAAAAAAAAAAGAAATAAAAAAAATATAAATACATTTACCATATAAGAAAAATACATTTACCGTTGTCAGAGTTCTCCGAGAGAAATAGAAGAAAAAAGAATAAAATAATATAAAAAAGAATATATATATATATATATATATATATATATATATATATATATATAAAACGAAAAAAAAAACGAAAAACAAGAAAAGAACAACTCGTCGACGAGAGGGGAGAGGAGAGGAGCAATCGAAGCGAATTCGTGCCAAGCTTTACGATTAATTACCTTCTAAGTCGAGTACCCTTCTTCCCACCCATCCTCCTTCCTTTTCGAATGTAGTAGAGTCACGTGGCGTGATTGACATTCGCGCGAGCAAAACTTAACATACGACATAGTAATTCGTACGAAATAGTGAGAGCAATTCATTTTGAAGTGATCGATACACGAAAGATACTCACAATACATACGCAATTCGCTTTTTTGCGTGTCGAAGGTCGACATTTTTCTTCCCTTTTCCCACTTAAAATACGTGTCCCAACACGGCACCTCTCGTATTTCAACGATAATTTACTACTCGGAAAGGACGACTCTCTCTCTCTCTCTCTCTCTCTCTCTCACACACACACTCTCTTTCTCTTTCTCTTTCTCTCTCTTTCCCTTGTTTTCTCTTTCTCTCTTTTCTATCCCTAAGGTACCGTATTTCGACTTCGATGACTTCGCTCGACCTCATTTATACATCTCGCACAGTGCTGCTTATACACACACGCGTGCACTCGCATGAATACACACACACACACACGCACACACACGCACGCACACATACACACACGTTCACGCGAAAGGGCTACGGAGGATGACGTCTTGCCTCGTGAATTCAGATTGCTTAGGTCGTCGTACGAAAGAGAAAAGTCGCCTTGAGGGTCGTCCTCGAAATTCGTGTTCTATCGATCGTGATTTTCTTGGTAAATGAGAATAAGAGATAAGACAAAGAATAGAATCCATTTATTTCTATATAGAAACAATATAGAATAGAAAGCAAGATATATAAATAAGGATAATAATAAAAGAAATAATTAAATAATATATATATATATATATATATATATATATAAATATTTAATAGATATATCAACGAAGAAATTATAAATGAATAACGAGTATGAATCCTATATATATATATTAAATTAAGCAATTATTGTATATTCATATATTAATATATATCGTTGAGTTTATTTAAAAAACAAAAACAAAAAAAAAGAGGAAAAAAAAATGGAGATATAGATTTTGATGAAACGAAGTCGATCATATATAATTTTTTGGAATGAGAAAATAATTTAGTTAAGTCTTGATTTTGTCGATAAAATTCATTTATGGAATTAGATAATCGAATGAAATGTGAATATTTTCTTCCTTTCTTTTTTTTTTTCTTTTTTTTTTTTCCATAGAACGCAGTTGGCGAACTTCGCAATTCGCCGGTACGATATTCACCGAATTTCATATGTGACCGTCTTAGCGAAAGGTCAATGAACTTTACTAATGCACTTCTACGATATTCGTCGAATTTCATATGGCTTTCTTAATACTGAAATATAAATCCATATAATATAGCGCGCTAGTACTCAATCATGAAGAAAAATAACGATAGTTATTCCGACAATATGACACCTATTATATGAAAAATTTGTTATACCTCTTAAATACTTTTAAAAACCGAGCGAGGGATGTTCATGGTATATAATTAGAAAATTTATTCATTCTTAACCTTTGCATTATTAATTTCTACATAGATAAGACAGCTAGGTATATAAAGTTTGGCGAATCTCGTTTATCTATCGTTAAGATAACTATATAAAATTCGATGAATATTATACCAAGAAACATACTAACTTCGGTACATTGTGATAAAATTATTTATACTTTTTTTTTCTGTTTATTTGAGTATTATCAAATGAATTCTCTTAAAATAGAAACCTAATTAAATCTATTTCTATCAATTGAAAACGATAAATGTATCAAAATACGTTTTGAACTTTTACAAAAATAAAATTGACAAATATATGAAAAGAATTATTTGTTTAATATAGGATTTTGTTTTTATAACGTAGAATACAATGTCTATTATTACAAAATGGCATTTATTTATGAATCAATCGGATACGATAAATCGTCAAATACTTATGGCATTGTACGAATCAACGTTGTTATATAGACCAATACGAATATAAAATTATATTTATTTGCATTTGGATAAATAAATATTTAAGAAAGATCTAACGATTTATTATAAAAATATATAAATTTCTAATTATCTTGAAATTTATCTTTACGTAACAGTAGTCATAGTCGAATAGAAGAAAAGAAAAGAAAAGAAAAAGGAAAAAAAAGAAAAAGAAAATACAAAAACGAAATTGTTACAGAACAAATTAAACAAAATTCAAAAGTTAAACGAACAATTTATGTAGAAATAAAATCTCTCGTTCTTTTATTTTTTTTTCTTTTTTTCTTTTTAAATTGCAAAGACATTTAAGACGATCAAGTTACATATGATATCGGTATAACTTTGTAAAACAAATCACAGTTTTCTCGTTGTTCAATATCAATTTTGTTCGAATAAAAGAGAATTTTATTATATATCTTATCACTGACATATATATATATATATTTTTTTTTTTATTAAATTTTTCATCTTATAATAATTAACTATCTCAGTTAAGAAAAAGTAGCCGCGAGATAAGAGTATATAATAATTGTTGTCATTTGAGAAAAAGAGATACGAAATAGAAGAAACAGAGAGAACTTAAAGACAGAGAAAGACAGAGACATTCAAGAGAAAGACAGAGAGGGAGATAGAGAAAGAAAGAGAGAGAGAGAGAGAGAGAGAGAGAGAGAGAGAGAGAGAGATAGACAGATAGACAGATAGACATAGATGATTCTCACAAGCAGAATACATCGCGCTGACATCGGGCATTGGTCCGTAAATGACGTGTATGCGATTTCCGTGAATGTAACGTCGAGATTTATAGATCTCATGTCAATGGCACAACACAACATAACCGAGGTTCTATCGACATATTGCGCTACTACTACTCGCAATGGGGATGCGTCGAGTCAGCTCGTCTCTCAAGGCCTTCGGGATGATAGCAACAGCGACAGATCGAGAGGATGGAAGCTTATCGATGCCTTGTCAAACGTTGATCACAACGGCCGTGTTAGCACGGATTAACATTCATATCGCGGTTATTCGTTACACCTCGAGGCTATTTGTTGATGATGAACACTTTCGATCATCTGCCAGATTTCGTTACAGTTGCCAATATTTAATCTATCCAATGTCGCTGTTATTATTCGCTCGAAGTTATGCGTTTGGTATTTCTATGGATACAATCAATGATATATCATTGACAAATAATATTTAACGTCTTCCCGTGTAATTATCTATTCGTTTTCTTTTCCTTTTGTTTTTTCTTTTTTCTTTTCTTTTTTTCTTTTCTTTCTTTTTTTTTTCCTTTGTTTTTTTTTTTTGAAAGGGGAAAGGAGATAATGATCACGCGCATTGTACGACGATCAAAACGAAGATCCCTTCTTTTTTTTCTTCTTCTTCTTTTTCAATTTGTCAAATTTATTATCAAAAAAAAAAAAAAAGAAAAAAGAAAAAAAGATTGTAAAAACGTATATAACCGTAAAGTTATATCCCTATATGTGATATAGATTTGATCATTTTAATCGATCACAACGATTAATTAATCAATTAATTAATTCATTCATTCATAGAAAATTAATGGTCATTCGAAATTAATCCTTTTTAAGTATATAACACATTATTATAAATATGTATAGTTTTGTAATGATAGAATTGTTTTTGTTTATTTCTTTTTTTTTGTTTTTCTTTCTTTCTTTCTTTCTTTTTTTTCTCTTAACAAGGACAAAAATTTCCTTCGAATTGTTGTTCCTTATGGAAAAAGCATACGTAATCAATGTAATTTTTTCATTGTCCATACCGAAGTGTAATTTAATGTCGTCGTACTAATGGAAAAAAAAAAGGAAGAGGAAAAAGGATAGGAAAGAAAAGAAGAAAAAAGAAAAAAGAAAAAAGAAAAAAGAAAAAAAGAAATGTTTCTTTTTCGAAGTCAAGCAAAATCGTCGAATGAGAGCGTTGGACGGTCACGTTCGTTTCTAACGGTCCTTGAGAAAATCTCGCGGCGGGCCATATTGAAAGACGCGCGAAACGTGCGAGGAACGTTGAATCACAACGTACACGTTCTTTTTACGTGTACGTCTTCTAACACGTATCATAGATGCATAGAAAAGTGAGAAAAGTAATGCTTTAATAGTAATAGAGAAGGAAGATGGTCATTTTATTTACCTGTCGAGAGCGCGAAGGCGTAGATTCAACGTTGCGTCCTTTGACCGACCGGAAGTCGAAGTGTCACGACGATTTCTTCCTCGATGTTCCCTCAGTGCCGCAATATCGTACCACGCTGGACTATAATGTCTGATGTAACTGTCTCTGGTTATACTGGCTGAAAGTAAAAAAAAAAAAAAAATAAAGATTTATTCTATTAAATAAAGACGAATTAAATCGAACGATATTAAATGATATTTTAGAAAAAAATCGAATGATAAAAATATTCATTTGATATACAAATATATTCCTTCAAATGTCCTTCTTCTTTTTTTTTCTTTTTTTTTTCCTTTTTTTTTTTCCTTTTTCTTCTCTCTCTCTCTTCCTTTTCTTTTCCATCTTCTTAACTGTATATATATATATATATATATATATATATATATATATATATATTTTATATTTATTTCTTTTTATTTTTGGCTTAGAAAGGATATTCAACGAATTTCTCATTTTACTTTTATCGATGAATTTTAATAATTACGATCTATTATCGTTGATCGTAATTCAACAAATCGTATATGATAATATTTTATGATAACAAATGGAAGAAATGAGTTGAATAAAATTAAGATTATAATAATCAAAGGAAGATGAAAGATATGAGACAAGTAAGAGACAGAGACAGAAAGAGAGGGAGAGAGACAGAGACAGAGAGAGAGAGAGAGAGAGAGAGAGAGAGAAAAAGGGAATATCCAAGGAGATGAATTGGTAGGGTTCGACTAAGAAGAGAAAGAAAAGAGGAATGAGAGAATGAAGAGGAGGAGGAGGAAGAGGAGTAGGAGTAGGAGTAAGAGTAGGAACAGGAGGCTCGATATCGGTGGGAATCTGAAAGCGGAGATATAAATGCAAACTGTCGTCGGCGTAATTTACTTTTATTATCCGATAAATTCGAGAACCTTTACTTGGTGAGAAAAGGAAAGGAAGAGGAAAGGAAGAGGAAAGCAGAAGAACGACGATGGTGGCTGCGATTACGAGAGAAGGCCAATCTTCATATGCAAATCCGGCATAAGCGTAACGACTCTTCCATCGTGCTGTTGGTGGCGCTGGTGATGACAACATACCAGAAGCCAGCACCAGCAGCACCAGCACCAGAAGCAGCAGCAGCAGTAGCAGCAGCAGCAGCAGCAGCAGCATCTCCAACGCTACCACCACCACCACCATCACCACCACCATTATCACCAACAACACCAACAACCTTACGGATGTTCCAAACGCGTTATCGCCTTGATAACAATTTTATTACACTTTGAGATCTCTCGTTCTAAAAAGGAACCGAAGCTTATTTCCCTTTTTTTCTTACCCTCCCTCCCCTATATTTCCCTTTCTAAAACTTCACAGACAATTTTTCAAAGTCACTCAAGAGCCGTAGATGTTCTTGCCGTGTCACAGATAAGACACGTTACCTTTCTAACCTTCTCTCTTCTTCGACTTTTCTTATTTCCCTCTCCCCCGCCCTTCCCCACTGTTCTCCCCATAGAACGTGTATTTTTATGTGGGTATATGTATATGAATGAGAAAGAGAAAGAAAGAAACAAAGAAAGAGAGAGAGAGAGAGAGAGAGAGAGAGAGAGAGAGTATGTGTACGTGAGAAAGAAAAGAGAAAGTGTGTGTGTGTATGAGAGAGAGAGAGAGAGAGAGAGAGAGAGAGAGAGAATCGCCATCGCGTGTTAAAGATCTTAGAGATAAGCTATTCCTCCTCTCTCTTGGATATTCGAATTAGCATCGCTCTCGACGATAGGTAGGTGTCGTTGGCTATACATCGTGTTACCTATGCTCTCTCCTAGCCAAGCTTTTACCGAAGAATAATTAAGGCGAAGGCTGTAGTGCATAGCACGCGTAACTCGTTACTCAGATAACGGCAACGGTTTCGAGCTTATCGTGACACCCTCTCTCTCTCTCTCTCTTTCTCTCTCTCTCACTCTCTCTCTCTCTCTTACTCTCTCTCTCTCTCTCTCTCTCTCTCTCTCTCTCTCTCTCTCTCGTCGAGACCTATGTTCTTCCTTTCTACTTTCAACGAATAAAAAGAAGACGAAGAAGTAGTAGTAGTAGTTGCAGTAGTGGTAGTAGTAGTAGAAGTACGTTTTTACAAGATTACTTTTTTGCTGCTTTCGTGAGGAAACGACATAGCGTTGGATGGAAAACGACGGATGGAGAAGCATAGACGAAGTAACGAACTTCGTGGCAGAAGTTACTATCTGAACGAAGAAGACGTTACGGAATTTCTGAACAGGCAGTTCAATGGACAAGAAGCTTCTCTTTCACACTGTCTAGTTCACTAGGTAGAACGTTGTTCTGGTCTCCATCGAGAGACCGCGATCTCTTACTCCATGAGGAGAGAAAGAGAGTAAGAAGAAACTGAGACTGGAATGTCACTTCATGGAAGAAGTTTCTTTTCAAAAAGAAAGGGAAAGAAAAAAAAAAGAGAAAGAGAGAGAGAGAGAAATGAGAAAAGAAAGTTAAAGAGAGAGAGAGAGAGAGAGAGAGAGAGAGAGAGAGAGAGAGGAAAGAAAAGAAGAAGAATGTTCATGCAGCGGATAATGGTAACTCGTATCATTTCAAATTTATTTTTTTTTATTCATTTTCATATTTTTCTTAAACCATTAAAATATTTTAAACCTTTCGTAATTATTAATATTCAATAATTTAACATATAAAAGTATCAACTTTGACGTTATCAATGATAAAAATTTCGTCTAAGTAAATATATAATTGGCTTGTTCTCTTTTTCTTTTTTTTGGAAATACAGAAAGAAAAATTAAATTCTATCGGTAAATAATTTTTATTATTATTTAATATTAAATGAAAATAATGGAGTGGATATGATCATACAAATGACATATTTATGTATGTACGTACGATTATGACAAATTAATTAAATCATATTTTATAAATGTCATATTAGTTCTCTCATATTTTTAAGATAAATCTCTCTCTCTCTCTCTATCTCTCTCTCTCTCAACCAAAAGTTTTAAAAGAATAATCTGTCTTAACTGTAAGCTGCAATGTTACTTAGTGAACATAAATCGTTCGTCGTTGATAATAAATTGATGCAACTTATTCCGACTAAAAATATATCATAGAAAGGATTAATTTATTTATTACTTAAATAGTTAATGAATCAAATGAGTATTGATTTTTAATTTAATATTTTTAAACCTCATTATTGTACCAAAATGTAAGGATATTCTGTTTCTTTTCTCTCTCTCTCTCTCTCTCCCTCTGTTCCTCTCTTTCTTTCATTTTAAATAATTAATAAGGTTGGATCTTAGCAAAGAATTGGATGCATAAAATTTTAAAGCTCCAGCCGACATCGTAGCATTTCATTCTTCCGTAACGACGATCTTTTCCACGTTTTTTCTCTCTTTGTCTCTCTCTCTCTCTCTCTCTCTCTCTCTCTCTCTCTCTCTCTCTCTTTCTACCTTTTAACTGGCCGATAAAAACACACGACAGCATGGGAAAACGCGCGACAGTTTGTAGTAACGGCCAGCGACGTATTTTTTTTTCTGTTTTCTTTTTTTTTTCCTTTTTTTTCTTTTTTTTTCCCTACCCGTCTGAAGAGCCACGATGGCGATATGAGCTACCGTCGAAAATAAAGATTGTTCTTGATTGCCTAGCGTTATCGTTGGCATTGTCGTTACCGTTACCGTTATTGTACCCGAATTACACGTACACACGTCGAAATTCCATTAATGGCTGTTACGAGTGCACGGCCTATCTGTGCATTTAAACATTTCCCCTCCTTTTTTTTTTTTTGATCTTTTTTGTGTCTGCCCCTATCCCCCTTTCTCCCTCCTCTCCCTCTCTCTCTCTCTCTCTCTCTCTCTTTTTCATTCGCAAACCTTTCGTCCCATTTATGGTAAATATTATCAAATCCTTTATGGTAATATATTATCAAAAGGTCTCTGTCTATTGTTCAATTTAATGTAGAAATTATTCGAAATAATGTATCTTTCTTCTATCTTTTGTCCCTTTCGTGTGTGTGTGTGTGCGTGTGCGTTTTTTTTTTTTTTTTTTTATTCTTTTTAAATAGGTACAATCAAAGTTCTCGACACGATCAAAATAATATAAAGGAAAATGAACGATCGATTCTATCTTTTGCACGCAGTCACCGGTAATCTATTTTCACGTATCGATGTTGGATACATCAAATTGTCTAGCCCGTTCCTAGAGTAATTACCAGAGAGATTAAAATGGGTACTGGAAGTGCTGGTTCGATCGAGGATCGAACGCAATTATAACGAGAGAGAGAGAGAGAGAGAGAGAGAGAGAGAGAGAGAGAGAGAGGAGAGAGAGAGAGAGAACAAGATGAATAGAGAGGTAGGAGGTGATGGTGGGTCACATACACACACACACATATACATACATACATACATATATATATATATATATACATATACGAGTCATTGCCGTCAAGCACGGTAGGGGGATGAAAAATGGTTTGATAGATACTTCAGCTACGAACAATGGGGTAATGCCATCCAGTATCCGGGTCACGCGCGTGTAGCTTCGCGAGAACATGACGGCGACACGCGCTCGTCAACTCGCTTGCTCGCTCGCTCGCTCGCTCGCTCGGTCGGTCGCTCGCTCGTTCGCTCACTCGCTCGATCCATTGCCATCGCAATCACCATCGTCTCATCGTCGTCATAGCCGAACATCGATAAAATTTACACTTTACGAACGTGGAGGAGATTCTTCTCTTTTCTTCTTACGACAATAGGGAACGGTATTATGATTAATCGAGTGGCAAACATGTGACAAGCTCTTATATATATATATATATATATATATATATATATATGTATATATCTTATATGAAAGAAAAGAAAAGTAAGAGAAGAGAAGAGAAAAGAGAGAGAGAGAGAAAGAAAAAGAAAAAGAAAAAGAAAAAGAAAAGATAAGGGGAGAAAAAAGACCGAAGGAAAAAAGAAAAAAGCAAAAGTAAACGAAGAATGAATTTGAGAATTTTGTTTTTTTTTTTCTTCTCTATCTTCTCTTTTTCTTTTTTTTCTCCCCCTCCTCGCCCCCACCCCCCCCACCCATCCCCCGCCTCCCTCCTCGCCATCCGCCATCCGTCAGAAAAATTTCGCAAATTTTTGCTCACGAAAACTTTCACGATTCTCTATGATAAGAATTTAAGAAATTTTCTATTTCTCCTTTCTCCTTTAGTAAGTTCTTTTTTTTCGAGTTGATATTGTCCCCAAGAAACTTGTAAAATTTTACTGAGAAGATCTTAAGGAAATTTTATTCGTATTACTTCGTGTAATTAAGAAAGATAGTTTATTTTAAGATCGTTGATGTATATCGATTAATCATCCGTCTAAATGAAAATAGACAGATATAATTGTTCAGGGAGATCAAAGGATAAGAAATATTTAGATTAGGTCTCTGAAAGACGTCGTTTCGATTATCGAAGAGAGAACGAGAGAACGAGAGAGAGACAGAGAGACAAATAGAGAGAGAGAGAGAGAGAGAGAGAGAGAGAGAGAGAGAGAGGAAGGGAGGGAAGGATGATGGCGACGTTCCAACGGATGTCACCAGCAGCGAAAAAAAAGTAAAAATTGCTGGATATTGACGCGAGAAATTGAACAATGAGAGCGATATTCCGTGTCCGTTCCGCACGTGAATATGACACGTTGATGATAGCCGACCGGCCTGTATGCCGTTCGAGCTAACCGAACGAGATCGATCCATTTGAAATTACCGATGAGAGTTCCGTCGATACAGATAACAAATAATACTCGATCCTATCTTGACCGAACGTACATTGATCATCGGGTCTAGAAGATGTAACGTTTGAAATCCCGCGTTATATGGCTCGAGAAAGTGGTACTATCGTTGAAACTATCCAAATGATCGTTATCGTTTCATTCGATGAACGTATGGATTCATGATGAAATTCATGATCGAAAATATTTCCTGATTTTGTTCTTTTTTTTTTTTTTTTTTTTACAGTTAGAAATCGTAACGACCAAAATGATATCCTAATCGTTCGCAAAACTTGGCTGACCTTTTTTCTTTGTCTTTTTGTTTTTTTTTTTTTTTTTTCTTTTTTTTTCTGTTATCACTTCAAACATAGATAATCAGGAATCGTACGACTAATGGCACCTAATTGTTTGCAAAAATTGTATATTCTCTCTCTCTCTCTCTCTCTCTCTTTGTTTTTCTTTTTTTTTTTTTTTGTTCCCCTAAAAAGACAATCATTTACGTATTGCTTACGAAATATTTATTTAAGTAAAGTAAAGTGAAGAATTTTCAAGGAAGGATACTCTTAACGAAGATTTTTACGTTCGCCTTTGAAAATATTGAAAATTCACTGGCTACGAATTTCATTAGGATGATAGCGATCATTTTTAGTAAGAATTAAAGTATTTTAAAGTAAAAACAAGAAGAAGGAAGAAGAAAAAATAAAGTAAGAACGAAAGTTTGTGGATTTTGTCGTCGGGTATTTCATGAATTCTGAATTGACGTGGCCGTTTTTCTTCTTCTTCTACTTTTACTTCTACTTCTACTTCTTCTTCTACTTCTTCTTCTTCTTCTTCTTATTCTATTTCTTTTAATTTTATTTCTCGTTTCTTCTCTATCCACCGTCGTAAGGAAAAAGCGTGAGAATTTCAGCGCTTCTTTACCACCTTCCAGCAAAGGTGTTAGCTACGAACCTCTCGATCGTTTAATTTATTATTGCCTTCGACGGGGAGCTAAAGATTTACATCGTAATTAATTTTATTATGCAAAAAAAGTCCCTTCGCAGTTCGTTGCGATTTTTGCATGATATTAACAGTGGCAAGAAGAGATCTCGTCGTCGACCCTTTATTAAATTAGAAAGAGAGAGAGAGAGAGAGAGAGAGAGAAAGAGAAAGAGAGAGAGAGAGAGAGAGAGAGAGACAGACAGAGACAAAATGAAAAAGAGAAACAAAATCAACAATGTTTGTTTTCGTATAAAGCGATAAATCGTTATTACTTGTAAATCCCGTCGATTATTCATTCATTCGTAAGAAATTCATTCGTAGAAGTAAAATCGATCATTTCATTGGAAAAAAAAAAAGCAAAACCAAACAAACAAACAAACAAACAAAAAAAAAAAGAAAATACCTCGTATAAAAACGAAACAAAAACTTTCTTGATATTTAAAAAAATAAGATAGTACCTTTTGGTATTTTTAAAGGGTGGAAAAAATTCATACGATATTTCTTTTTTTTTTTTCTCTCTCTCTCTCTCTCTCTCTCTCTCTCTTTCAATCGAAACAGAGTCGGTACTTCGTAAAATTTGGAGAAAAAAAAATGACTGACCTCGACCTGACAGGTGGTGGTATATCGATTAAATATAAAATCCTTATGAATTATTCATCAAACGACAGATCGACGTCGTGCATATAGGTAGATGCTTAGTCGCTATTTGACAAGCCCGTTGACAGCGAGTTTAAATATCGGCAGAGTGATATTAATAATTCACGGTCGATCGCCAGTGGATGAAAAAAAGAAAAAAAATAAAAAGAAGGAGGGAGAGGGAGAGGGAGATAGACAGATAGATAGATAGATAGATAGATAGATAGATAGATAGATAGATAGATAGATAGATAGATAGATAGATAGATAGATAGATAGAGCAAGAGAGTATGATCTTCGTGGTCGTTTTTGAAAATCGAAATGGTAACTGTCGGGCTCGTTCGTTCGTAAAGAAATACAACGTCGGTAAAAACAAAAGGTTTTGGCTAGAAAAAGAAAAATAGAGATAGAGATAAAGATAGAAAGAGAAAGAGAGAGAGTGAGAGAGAGAGAGAGAGAGAAATAGAAAGAGCCTACTGTAAAACGTCGTTGCTTCTGCCGGAAAACGAAATACCAGCTCGTAGATTTCGGCGTAAAAGCGTGAAAGCAAGCCACACGGATTTTTCTCCCGGTGGAACAAAGCTCGTGTAAGCTACGTTTTTATCCGTATGTGTGTATATACACACACACACACATATATATATATATATATGTATACATAAGTGTACGTGTGTGTGTATGTGTATATGTGTACATGCTTTTCATAAGAGATTGACAGAAAAGTACATGTATGTACGCAGACAGACGCGCGTGCACTCACGCACACATAACTATACGAACATGCAGAGTGAGTCGATAACTATTTCCAGATGAAGTAACACTTTATTCTATGGTACTCGTAGTGAAACGATCAAAACGAAATGTTCGATGTAAAATTGTTACGTTATTTGCTTCGTTTTCCATGTTTCAATTTTTCTTTCCTTCTTCTTCCCTTCTTTCTTTTCTTTTCTTTTCTTTTTTCATAAAAAGAAAAAAAGAAAAAAAGAAAAAAAGGAAAAAAAAAAACAAAATAGAAAAAAGGGAAAAAGAAAAAGATTTTTACCTTCTATCAACATTTTCTACGTCGTCATTGACTTACCCTCCTCCCCCGACACACACATACACACACTCCGTCCTTACCTCTCTCCCTCCCTCTTTTACAATCTCTACCCACCGAGTAGTAAGTTGTACGTAAGTTGTTGCTTCTATCTCGAAAATAAGGACTTTTGAGAAAACGGTCTAGTGAGAGTATTTAAACGGTTTAGCTCAGTGCATTCTCCTGAAGAAAAGCGAAAGGAAAAGAGAAATAGAGATGGAGAAATAGAGAAATAGAGAAAGAGAAAGGGAAATAGTTATAGGGAAGCCAACTCTCAAAGGATAGAAACGAATTAAATCCAACGTAAAGGGCGAGAGTGCGGAGAGAAAACGTAGCGATGGAAACGCGTAATGAACTTGCAGTAACAGTAACAGCAACAGCAACAGCAACAGCATCAGCACCAACAGCACCAACAGCAGCAACAGCAGCAGCAGCAGCAGCAGTAGTAGAAGTAGTAGTAGTAGTAGTAGTAGTAGTAGTAGTAGTAGTAGTAGTAGTAGTAGTAGTAGTAGTAGTAGTAGTAGTAGTAGTAGTAGTAGTAGTAGTAGTAGTAGTAGTAGTAGTAGTAGCAGCATTAGTAGAGTAGCACGTAGGAGTTTGGGTTGAGTCGAGAGGCAGAGTTACACGAGAGTCGCGTGTCTTGGATAACGTGCCAACGAACGAACGACCGTCTCTACCTAGTACCTGGTCTGTGTTTCCTGTACAATTTCCAGCAATTAGTTTCCATTTTGACGCTAAAAGACCCCAACTGAGTGGCAGACGATTTAAAACCGAACCTGGTTATTTCTTTCAAAGCTTAACCTTTTACATATTAGCAAATACACAGATATACACACACACACACACACATATATATATATACATATGTATGTATGTATGTATGTATGTATTTATGTATGTATGTATGTACGTATATAAATGTATGAACTGATATAATAATAATAATAATAATAATAATAATAATAATAATAATAATAATAATATATTTATTATACGTGCGTGCGGGTACGCTTGTATATCATTTATCAGATGAAATTTATGAAAGATTTATAGTTAGTGCATTTTATTGTATTATTATGATTTAACAAGATTTAAGTATTTTCTTTTCTTTTCTTTTCTTTCCATTTTATCCCTTTTTATTTCTTTTCCTTTCCTTATGTTTTCTAATATTTTATCAAGATCGTCACGTTATGTTGCGAGTTTCCAAAACGTTGTTTCACGTACGTTAATGGAAGTTCCGTATGAAAGTAGTGAAAATATAAGAATAAGAAAAAGGAAGAGACAAGTAAGGAGGCGGCAGACTTTGACCATAAAAGGGAAGTAAGAGGAGAATGGGCTTTTAAACGCGAACGATACCGCGCGGCAAATCGTGGCGATAAATTAACTCCGTTGGTGGCCTGGTTAAGTACTCCTTGTCGCAGGCTCGTCGTCAACTTGTAAAACAGCAGGAAGTGGCCGTGGCTATGTAAGAGAGGAAAGTGACGCCCACTAAATGCTTTCTCGAACTTTCGATTATCGTGCCTCGTGTAATTGAATATGGAAGAGACATCGCCGATGAAGAATAAAACGAAGAAGAAAGAAGAAGAAAGAAGAAGAAAAAAGGGAGAACAGGTGATTGGCATTTCGTTCTTCAATCGATCTATTAAACGTTTCAAGAAAAATAACAGAATGGAAAATGATAGGAACAAGGGTGAATATATTTCTGATTCCGTCAGATGTTACGTCTGTTGTTTACAAGCACATATAAAAAAAAAAAAAAAAAAAAAAAAAAAGAACGATAATCCTGGAAAAATAGGTGTCACCATGCATTTTATTCCATGAAAAATAATAATTGTTGCTATCGATGGTTCGATCCTCGTTTTCTTTCTTTTTTTTTTTTTTTTTTATTTTATTTTCCATTTATTTATTTCTTTTTTTTTTGTTTTTTTATTTTTTGTTTTAGTTTTTAGAAATTCACACCTTTCTATGGAATATAAAAAATATTTGTGTACTTTTAATTTAACGAAAGCTTTGACCTCGAGCTTCCGACTACAGCGAAAAATGAAATATAATATACAACAACAACAACAACAACAATAAAGAATAAATAAAGAACAAAGAGAGAGAGAGAGAGAGAGAGAGAGAGAGAGAAAAGGATGAATATATGAAATTTCAATTTTTGAGCTCTTTCGTAGAACGAGACCTCTACGATCACTTTGAAGACTCGTTATACTCGGGATAATTAATGTCATCCCTTTAATGGCGTAATCTACCATGGAATATACGGATAGCTCGTAGATCTTTTGCGCGTTTAATACGGGTGCAAAATTGCTGCGAAGCATTACAAATGGCTGCTGTAACATTGTTCTAACATTTTACGCAGTTTTCTTTCGTAGTTTTACTCGCCGAGTTCAGCCCTTCGAGCAAACGCGTACCCGCTAGACGATGGAATTTTACGTTCGGGTGTAAAAAAGAAAAAAAAAGAAAAAAGAAAGAAAGAAAAAAAAAAAGAAAAAATATTTCATGGGACGAATTTTATCGATCGTCGTTCCCGTCGTTTCACCTCGATTTAAAATGTCTTTAAATTATAAAGAAATCATTTTCTCGTCTCTATTGAAACGTCAAACACGAAATAATAGATAAACGAATTCAATTAATTTAATTACGTTTAACATTTCATTCGTCTCTCACGATGTTAGACCTTTGTTACACCATTTACAGATTCTTCCGATTCTTCGTTAAATTTGTCTTATCTTCGTGATCTTCGTAAATGTTATAATCACTTTTTAATGTAAATTTTCAACTCTAGACCTAGTTGAAATTTTCACTAGGAGAATCGTAAAAGGCACCCCTTCGTTCGTATAGCACTATCGTTTATTCTCGATGTTTGCGTCTACCAATCGTTTCCGCCCTTCGAATTTTCCCTTTTACAGTTTTTCCTTTTATCTCCCTCTACCTCTCTCTCTCTCTCTCTTTCTCTCTCTCTCTCTCTCTTCCTTTTTCATTCGACGTTAGTAGACAAGTAGAAAATCGTTGGTTCGCCAGCAATGGATCGCTACTAATTTGCACACTGTGTTTATCTCTCTCTCTATCTCTCTCTCTCTCTCTTTCTCTCTTTACCACCATCCATTTCTATCTTTCTCTCTTTTCCTTGCTCGTCCACGCGCTTACAACTTTCCTCTTTTTCCTTTCCTCTCTCTCTCTCTCTCTTTCTCTCTCTCTCGTTCTCTTTTCCATGTTTGCATCGACGTAGAGAGAAAAGGAAAGCGACGAGAGGAGGATAGAGCACAGTGAGGGTAGAAAAAAGCGAGATAATGACGGCACTGCGCCACAATTGCGCTGTCTATCGTACTTGCTTTTTTACCTTTCCCCTTCCTCTCTTTTCTCTTCGTCCATCTCTTCTCTTACCTATCATTGACTATGTATTTACTTCAGGAAAATGGCAATCCTTGGATCCTCTTCATCTCTTCATCTCTTTATCTCTCTCTCTCTTTCTCTCTCTCTCTCTCTCTCTCTCTCTCTCTCTTTCTCTTTGTCTCTCTGTCTCTCTTTCCATTTGTTTTTCTTTTTCATTTGTTCGCTACGCCGAATAAATATCGTCTATTGCACTCCTTCGGCCTCCCCTTCCCTCCCCTCCCCTCCCCCCTCGCCTCGCTATTCCCCTCGTTCAATTCCCATGCTTCTCTTATTCCTCTTAACAATGGCAGCGTTTTTCGTACGAATTTCTTTCTTTCGGTACTTTTCGAAAAGCATTTATTTATTTTCGAATAAAATAGCTTTTAGTTATCGTCGTTAACGTCGTTCCTCCTCGTTTCTTTCTTTCTTTCTTTCTTTCTTTCTTTCTTTTTTTTTTTTTTCTCTTTTTTTTTTCTTTTTTTCTTTTCTTCTCCATGATAATCGAGAAGTCATCGTTATTACAATGGTACGAATAATATTTTCATTCCACGAAATTTCCTTCCGATTTTCGAGAGAAAGAGAGAGAGAGAAAAGGGAAAGAGGTCGAATTTTTTGTTTACGATCATAAAGTTGTAATGTGATGTTGATCGTAGAAAAATATTGGGTAGATATATATATATACATATATTTATGTATTTATGTACATACGTATATACGTGTACTCGTATTCTAAAAACGAAACGTAACGAAAAAATATATAATCATTCTCGACATAGTTTTGAAAGAACGTTCTTTTACAAAGACGATTTTCAATATAAATATATATATATATATATATGTACACATACATGTATACGACGAACCATCGGCCAGTATATAGATATTTATTCGAATGGAAAGTGAAAATACGATTGGCAAACTTAGCCAATATTCGTCGAGCCATTCGGTAAGGTACAGAAAAGGGTCCTTCATTATTCTCTCGACTCCCGTCAGCTGCTGGTAATAACAATTTCTCGTGGTATCCGATCGATTTCTATCGCGAGAGACGCCAACGACACTTAACCAACCCCTTTCGCCAATGACAGAGAAGTAAAGAGGGAAAGAAAGAAAGAAAGAAAGAAAGAAAGACAGACAGACAGACAG
>NC_140811.1:17322500-17337500 GCF_050613455.1 Vespa mandarinia
TATTTCTCGCGATATGCTAATAATGGTTTAATGCAGCTGAAAGAGAGAGAGAGAGAGAGAGAGAGATTTCGAAATACTTGCGCATTTCAGCCTATTCGCGTTTTCACGTCGAATCAAATAAAGCCGGATTCCTTTGCCACGGTACGTTCCCTCCTTCCATCTAGTTTTTCTTTCTATCTTTCTCTTCTTCTTCTTCTTCTTCTTCTTCTTCTTCTTCTTCTTCTTTCTGAGCACACTGCTACGTCATTTCGCATTACGTTGTGAGATAACTCTTCTCTGCAGTGATATTCAATCTCATAAAACTTACCTACGCAAAACCAATCCGTTCGTTTTCTCATATTTAATCGAAATCATCCTCTCTACCTCCTTCCCCTCCCTTCCCCCTCCCCGCCGGTTATACCATCTACCCTATCGAATGATATTGCGAATATAAGAAGTGGTGTATTAACTGAAAAGTAATAAAATCGTGAATTACGATACTTGCGACCTTGAGATTTTACTTGCTAATCGAATAAAATTCATTGGATTTATTCTACCATTAATTAATTAAATTAAATTAAATTAAATTAAATTAAATTAAATTAAATTAAATTAAATTAATTAATTAATTCGTTCATTCATTCATTCATTCATTCATTAATAAATGAAATCAAACGTCGTAAATGAAATTTGAACATGTCTATTTAATTCCTTGCCATTTTTTTCTTTTTCTTTCTTCTTACTTTTTTTTTTTTTTTTTTTTTTTTATTGAGATCGAAAAAAAGAGAAATCCCTTCGCGTATTGATTCATTAGTTAGAGAAAGAGAGAGAGAGAGAGAGAGAGAGAGAGAGAGAGAGAGAGAGAGAGAGAGAGAGAGAGAGAGAGAGAGAGAGAGAGAGTAAAACCGTGATATCATTATTAACCTCGCTGGAAAAGTGTCGAAAAGGAGAAAGAAGCGAAGCAGAATAGTACCAGAATAAAGCCAGAATAGAACCAGAGTAAGAATCAGTGTAAAATCAGAGCAGACGAATTTCCGCTTTTACAGTGAAGGAAAAAGTTGGAGCGAAGCCCAACGTAAATTCTGACTCGTCGTTTGCCCATTGACATCCCTAGGAATAGCAGGTTATTAGAATATTTTAGAATGCTTGGTCTGAGTTATAATCGTTGACAAGACAAAGACTAAAATAGCATTTCATTTGAAGCTCGTTAAAATCCTTTACGAAATCTTTTTCTAATTTTTCGATCACCATCACACCATCGCCCTCAATTCTCCTCCTTCTGTTCTTTCCCTTCCTGTTCCTCCTCCTCTTCCTCCTAGGCACTTTACCTCCCCCTTTCCCTACTCCCTACTTCCTTTTCCCTTTTTTTTTTCTTCTTTTTTTTTTTTTTTTAACCTCGACGAAGTGGAAACTGTTTTTCTTTGAACGGAGAATTTATCTTCCTTGGTCCTTGATAAAAAGAAAAGAAGAAGAAGAAGAAGAAGAAGAAGAAGAGGAGAGAGAGAGAAAAAAAAAGAAAAGAAACGAAAAGGGACAAGTGGATGGACAAAGTCGAGAGTGCGACGATCCTTGACCTTTACCTTCACGA
The DNA here is from genome assembly GCF_050613455.1 of Vespa mandarinia. Classification (NCBI taxonomy): domain Eukaryota; kingdom Metazoa; phylum Arthropoda; class Insecta; order Hymenoptera; family Vespidae; genus Vespa; species Vespa mandarinia. The sequence continues at coordinate 17,324,068 of NC_140811.1, forward strand.
CCCTTCGTCGAGTCGATCGACAGGAATTTTATCACTCTCAAGTGACGTCTCGTTCATATCCGATAGAAAGAACACGATGTAGTACGTATGTACGAAGTATACGATCGATTTAAACGCTCTAACAAGATTTTTCCTTTTTTTTTTCTTTTTTTTCATTTCTTCTTCTTCTTCTTCTTCTTCTTCTTCTTCCTTTTCTCTTCTTTCCTTTTCTTTCATTCTCATTTTTATTTATATTTTTATTTTTATTTAATTAAATAAATATGAAAATTGTGTGGCCGAGAACAACGATACGAACGGTATATTAATTAAAGAGCATTCGTTTCGTTAAGTATACCATTTTATTTTCTAAAAAATGTTTTCCTTCTCTCTCTCTCTCTCTCTCTCTCTCTCTCTCTCTTTCTCTCTTTCTCTCTTTCTCTTTCTCGACGAAACGACGGATTAATATGCTCGGAGATAAAAAAAGAAATGTCAAGCTTTATCTCTTATGATGTTTAAGATCTATCTTACAGTCATACTGTTTCTCCTGTTGGTGAATATATATATATTTTTTTTTTTTTTTTCTTTATGACAGGGGAAAAAATATGAGACAGATCTCTCTCTCTCTCTCTCTCTCTCTCTCTCTTTTTCTCTCTCTCATTTTTTTTTCGTTGGATAGGTACATTCCTTTCATTAACGTTGAACTTTTCTAATTATTTTCTTTGCTCTTTTTTACTTTTTCACTTGTTTCCTTTTGTTTTTCTTCTTTCTTTTTTTTTTTTTTCTTTTTTTCTTTTTTAAACATCAGAGCAAAGACTCAGTAATTATAAACAAAGCGCGACAGGTGCTCTCGATAGTTCGAGATCGATCTCGAGGATCTGGATTGTCCTTCCTTTTTTTTTTTTCTTTTTTTTTCCAGAGAATTGAATCACGGGCAAACAACAATCGCGAAAGCACGAGAGAAAGACAGAGGACGGACGGGTAACTTGTGAAGTGGTCGACCGCTCGATGCGGAGCCAAAAGCCTTTCAAAACCGTGCTTGACCTCGTTATAACGACTTTCCGAGATACTTCAATGACCTCCTGCCTAGCTGCCTAACTGGTTGACTTATAAATCAAAATAAAGATTTTAAACTTCGAGAAATCGGAGGACTTGTTAATACGTTATGAATTTTCTTATCAATCGTCTATCCTTTTTACGACGTAAATCTTTTGCGTTTGAATTTTATTATCGTTTTATTCGTTATTGTTATTGTTTATTGTTATCGTATGATAATCATTAGAAAATATAAATTCTCTTATTAACTACGATTATCTTGAAAATTTATCTCTTCGTTTCTCAGAGAATCATAATAATAATAATAATAATAATAATAATAATAATAATAATAATAATAATAATGATGATGATGATGATGATGATGATGATGATGATGATGATGATGATGATGATGATGATGATGATGATAATACTAATAATATATTCGTATGATTCTATCGATTATTTTTTAACAATAACGATAAAGCTTAATTGGAATATTTGTTAGGAGAAATTTTTATAGATGTTAATCTCGACGATCAATGAGTAAAGGTGATTAAATTGATAAGAGGAAAGAAGAAATTTTATCACTTTACAATTAAATTCGATACATTTGAAACTATTTCCCGAGAAATGAAGAGGTGGAAAAGTTGAAGAAGAAAGCACTTCCGGCAGTGGTAAATCGCGCGGCATAAAGGGCTCTCGAAGGGCACTCGACCTTGATGTAACGACTTTGCACGCGCTCGTAACTCGATATCGGCAAAATCCCCTTATCGCGCGACAACAGATCCAACGATCGAAACCCCTCCAGCTTAACGCTGTTCAATTTTCGAAGGGTTTTGTAATTTTTCTTTTTATCAGTCATAACGTCAACGTGTCGCTTCAAAGTTTTTCTATAACGGTATGCCTCTCTTATTATTTTACGAAGTAATTTCAAGTGTCAACTTTTCGTTGTAACATGAGAGTTGATGAAAATGAAAATGTTCAAGAAAAAAAAAAAAATACTAAATAAATAAATAAATAAAGAAAAAGAAAAGAAAATAGAGAGACGTGTCTTAATCAAAAATCGAGGAGACATTTTTTAACGAGAGTTAAAAAATACGATGAGAGTCTTATCTTTATAACGTATTACGATTATTCGTTCGAAAAATTATTTTATATATATATATATATATTAGAGGGACCGGATAGTAATGTTGTTTCTGCGCATGTCGATATTTGATTATGATTAAAAATAAAAACTTGTTAAAAATTTATTCGTTTGAATATAATTTAAGAAAGCGACATTACCTTCCGATCCACCTAATATATAAATTAATATTATAGAATATTAGTTAAAATATTAAACTTTCATTAAAGCAGATAATTCGAAAAGTATATACAACAATTTGAAAAAATAAACTATTTCTACTTTTAAACTCCTCGAGACTCGATGAAAATTCATCGTAAATCTAACAAAAATAATGAGAGAAAAAGAGATAAGGTATCTCCTGTGAGAAAAAGTCAACGCACGTCCCATAGCATACATCCCCATCTTTCTAATTTAAAGTCACGTTCACCCCTCGTATTTTTTTTCTTTTTAATCTTTTCTCTCTCTCTCTCTCTCTCTCTCTCTCTATCTCTCTCTTTCTATCCTTCTTTCCCCTCTTTCACTCTTTCTGTCTCTCGTTTACGTTGGGCCAAGCAGAGAGCCGTTTTTCCGTAAACGCGAGGGTAGGTAAATGCTCACGGTAACGGTAAGGTTATATGACGCGAAAATGCCGCTCGGTGGCTAATACAGCAACCATGCTAGAGAATATCAGAACACGGCGACGTCATAGGACCGGGCTGAATGTAAAATTGCATATTCATGCGATAGGCAGCGACCAGAGTATCTTTGTGAAATACGGACTCATCTATAGACAGTTATACATATATATACCATACGTGACATGTATCGATTCTTATACATACACGTAGATGCTTTTATACATACATACATACATATATACATACATACATACATACATACATACATACATACATAGATATATAATCATGTACATGTACTTTCTCTTAGAGATAGACATACATATACAGATATATCATGTAACTGCTTTTATATATGTATATATACTCATAGACACGGATGTACCTTCTTCTATTCGTATATATATATATATATATATATGTATACATATATATACACACACATACACGATGAAGTTATGAAGTTACATGGTCGTCTGTATGAAGGTAGACGGTAAAATAATAGTAGAGGTGCGTGCATGGCAAGATGGTATCGTAATCTGGCGCTGACATTTGTAAAATTTGTTGCATCGAGTCAATTCCAGGACAGTATCTATTACCAACGTTACTGCTCGAGAAAAGTCATAGAAATAAAGGTTCCTTTTTTTTTTTTTTTTTAAACGGCACGCGTTTCCATTCTACCATCATCAATCCTCTTTTTCTTTCTTTTTCTTTTTTTCTCTCATTCTTTCATTCTTTCATTCTTTCTTATTTTTCCTCACCCTCTTACCATCGTAGTTCTCTTTCGTTTACGTTATCCTATTCATCTTTATTGAGTAACACCGAATTCATTTAACTAATTAATTAAAACGCCAAGATCCAGAAAAATTCTTTTGACGAAAAAAAGAAAAAAAAAAAAAGAATTCTCATGGACGATGAGTATAAATAATAAAAGTATAAAGAAGTAATTACGTTTTCCATGCGACACAAAGAAAATGGAAAAGAGAGAGAGAGAGATAGAGATAGAGAGAGACAGAGAGAGAGAGAGAGAGAGAGAGAGAGAGAGAGAGAGAAAGAGAGAGAAATGAAAGGGTTGAACCTTGTATACGAGATGAACTTTTTATCTGACATTCGCACTGTAGTTCTATTTTTATTTTTAATCATTAAAAGTTACGGATAAAAACGTGCGGAAGGATTTGAAGGATCTCCGTATCCCGTTAATTATATCTCTGCATTCGGTTTCCCTGACTTCCTTATTCTTTGTTTTTTATTTCTCCTTTTCTTTTTTTTTTTTTTCCTTGTACTTTACCATTTCCATTTTTCAAAAGTTCTCAATACGTTCTCGTAACAAACAGTTTGACGTTAATCCATTACAACGAGGAGAATAATTACGCATCGGTATTGTAAATGATCATAATGCGAGAGAAACTGGAAAAATAATTTTTTCATTCGTTTTGAAAAATCATTACGACGGAAAAATTCATAAATAATATTCCCTTTAAATTATATCTTCTTTGTTTTTTTTTTTTTGTTTTTTTCTAAACGTGAAATAATTTCGTTATAAAAGATTTTCTCGCTGTGCGTGGATTATTGTTTTTCCTTTTTCTTTTTTTTTTGTATTTTTTTTTTTTTTTTTTTCTTCACATAGAAAACGATATCGTCGAAAGGGGATGGCGCGAACGGGAAAGGGAAAGAGAACGTTCCGAGATATGTGTACGTCGTTTATTCAAACGTACGAAAGGAAAATTAGCAAAAACGAATGAAGACAAAGCAAATAATCGTATAATAAGTAAATACGATGAATTGTATTATTACGATTATTGTTTTTTATTGGACGACGTAGATATATCCATAAATTATCCGTGAAGATAACGCATACTTTTTATAACAAGCTTTATTTGTTTAAATAAGTATACTTTATATATATATATAATATATATATAAATCGCAATAAGTGTGTATGTATATTTATTAAAGGGATTAAATTAAAATGCTATTTAAAAAACACATGCTCCATACGTATTCCTCGTTTCACACCATCAAAGATTATTATATATATATATATATAATCATATGTTAAGCGCAAAATTATGATATAAAATAAATCAGAAAGATTTATAAGAAGAGATAGTAGACGTGAAAGTACCTTCCCTGTAAAATGATCATATTGAGCTTTTCATAGGAAGCTATGAAGATTCTCTGAAAGTGTAACGATCGTCTGAAAGGGATATAGAACGATCATGGTGGAATATCATAGAAAAAGAGAGAGAGAGAGAGAGAGAGAGAGAGAGAGAGAGAGAGAGAGAGGAAAGGTGAGATGATATCAAGACTCCTAGGAACGTCGTTGCATATAAAATTGCATATTCATATGTACGTCGAGATCGAGTACCGTCTCGTATGGCACACATGGGAAAAGAGAGGAGGGACAATTTTCAAGGTGTCGTCCTTGAAAATGATTCTGAATTCATTCTGTGTCTGATTTTTCACGGACTAACATCCACAAGCTCATAGACGACACATATACTAAGGCACGCGTTTACGCGAATATATATATATATATATATACATACACCCACACACATACACACACGTGCAGACAGAGACACAGACACATATACTCATCTATACATTCTCTTTACTCTCTATCGAAGAGTTTTTCAAAGTACATTCGCGGTCGAGTCGTTTTCCCGCGAACGAGAATACACCTCTTTTCCTCTCTTTTATGGTATAAAAAGATAAAGATAGGGATGGAATAGTATATAGAAGAAAGGAAGTGGATTTTTCGACGTTCTGTTCTCGCTTTGCTTCTCAAACCTTATGGCTTTTCCGCTCAATGGTTCCGTTGAAAAGGAGAATACGAATGCGAGCTATGTTTTCCAATGATATCGGATCTTTTTCTCATACGGACACGATATTATCACTTTTTCTTTATTATCGATTAGAATTATAGTCAATATTAAAATCGATAATATCAAGGTATCTTATATCTGTATAATTAATTTCATTTCATTTTATTTAATCAACTAATAATAATATCACATTTTTCTTAGGCGTACCATGTTATAAAGAAGAAAAAAATTATATATATATATATATATATATATACGAAATATTCCAAATAATATCAAATGCAATAAATAATGATAATGTGATATTTAACAAGTAATAATCATCGATCTTATACAATATCTATTGTTCTAATGATTTCTATCGATAAATCTTATCTTTTACCTCCTTCTTTTTCTCGTTTTCTTTTTTTTTTTCTCGTCTTCTTTCGAATTCCCTAATAATTTCGATAATAACAAAAGGATACCTTTAATTTGAACATTTTAGCATTTCGACGAATCGAGAAGTCTCGTAAATCAGGATTGAAAGGGTCTAAGGCAAGAAGTAAAGAGAGAGAGAAAGAGAGAGAGAGAGAGAGAAAGACAGACAGAGAGAGAGAGAGAGAGAGAGAGAGAGAGAGAGAGAGAGAGAAGATGTACCGGTAGCAAGAAGTACGTTGCGCTCGTTTATTACTTCGGCTTTCAGTTTAGACACGGTTCGCTTTATTTCGTAACCCCAAGCGATCGTAAATGCGAGTGAGAGCTCACTCGCGGGATGCGGGCCTTGGGACGATTTAAGGGTTTTAAGCTCATCGATCTCTCCCCTCGTGTCAGACTTGGAAAATTCTCTCCCCGTACGAGATTGAGGCTGCCTGCCACCACGACGAATCCTATCCTTCCTAGCGCTTAAGGATAGACCGCTGGTTTTTTAATTAAAGTGCATTAGAGTAAAAGAGAGAGAGAGAGAGAGAGAGAGAGAGAGAGAGAGAGAGAGAGAGAGAGAGTGAGTGAGTGAGTCGACGAAACGGTGACAAGAGACAGGATTAAATGGCTCTTAGCTTTCATCCAGACGTAAAGCATACATTGGAGAATCGAAAGAGAAAGAAATATTTTCTCCTTAATGATATAATCGTGATTAAATATATTCATTGTTCTTAAATAAACTTCTTTATTATGTCGATTAATAAAGATTTATCATAATGAAATTGATATTTATTTGTGAATTAATTGACAAACTGCTATGGAATATGATAAAATTAGAAATCTTACCGTTGATTCGTTTCAATTTGAATGATAAAATATTTATTAATGTAAAAAGATTTATAAACAATGAATGAAATGTTTTCTCTTTGTTTTCTTCTTCTTCTTCTTCTTCTTCTTCTTCTTCTTCTTCTTCTTTCCTTCTTTTTTTTTCTTTCTTTCTTTCTTTCTTTTTTTTTTCTTTTCTTTTTTTTTTTCATACGACACTTATTTATGAATCAAGCCAATAAATAAGAATTTCTAATTCAACCATTTTGCATGGCTATAGGGTTGATTCATAAATAAGTGCCATTTTATTTTAATAAACTGTTTACTTATAACCGGTACTTATTTATGAATCAATCCGATATGATAGAAATATGTAAAATGAACGAAGCGAAATAAATAATAATAATGATGATGATGATGATGTTGATGATGAAAAACCGAAAAGAAAACGGATGAAAAAGTTGCGTATACTTATAAGAAAAAAAAAAAAAAAAAAAAAGAAAAGAAAGAAAGAAAGAAAGAAAGAAAGAAAAAAAACGTCGATGGTCTCTTTATCAGGAGAAAGGGGAAAACAAAGCAAACAAATATATAGTAGTCGTAACATACGATGACACATTTTTTTTAGGATTATTAGATACAAAGGAAAGATTAAATACATATGGTGTCATCGACAAAATGATCGTCATCGACAAGCGGAACCCGGCGTAACTGTCCTGAAGAGGCGCTGGCATTCATTTCAAACGTAGAAATAGGTATGGTCTCGATTGTTAATTTCGCCCTTTGTCTTCGACGAGGGATTGCTGCATGAGTTGCTCTTTTGAGACATGGCCCAGGTCGAACTAGAGTTAGACCAGTTGTACCCGACGACACATTATTGCTCTCTCTCTCTCTCTCTCTCTCACTCTCTCCCCCTTTCTCTCTTTCTTTCTCTTTCTCTTCTTCCTCCCTCATGCTTCTCACACTCCCTTGGATTCACGAAGCACAATGAAATTGTCCGTTTGCAGTTCTAAATTGCAATTGCCCGGCGTGCTCGGGAGAGAACCGTGGGAAAATTTATCGTGACGATTGCCGAGATTGAATTAAATTTTCTCTGGGTTTTCGTGATGATCGCCGGTATTACGGGGATTAACAAAAAGGAAAAACAATTGGATTCGATCGAAACAAATAATGAAATAAAAATCATTTAGCCTCGTGTCTGATCGTTTACTCACGAAAGCCTTTCCAACTTTAAGTCAATCAAATTACTTTTTTTTTCTTTTTCTTTCTTTTTTTTTTTTTTTTTTCATTTCTCTTCTCTCTCCTCTTCTCATTTTTCTCCTTTTCTACAGGATTTCAAAGTGTTATACTTTACACACATACACACACAAACATATATATATATATATATATATATATACACATACAAACACATACATGTACGCATATAGCAGGATGAAAATAATGGTAGCTCGAATTGGTTGTCCTCACGCGACGTTGAATCCTGATGGACTAATTCCGGAAATGGAACCGCGATTACGCGAGCGCAGCCACATAATAACGCGAGCGGCGCGTTTGCGAAATCGAGCGTGACCTCCTATGTTTTAGACTCCCGTGACTCTATGTCAAGTTTCCCTCTCAACCCTTCCTCTCTACCTCGTTTACAATTCCCATTCCCTTTATTTATCCCGTATTCTTTGACTTCCTTTCGTTCCCGTCGCGTTTTGTTCGAATTAACTACAGAAGAAAGGGGACTGACGTTAAATCGATAATCGTTTTCAAGAAAAACAACGTCGTCCACTCGTATTACTCCTTTTTTTCTTTTTTTCTTTTTTCTTTTTTTTTTTTTTTTTCTTTTTAAGATCATATACCACGTAGACGTTTAAGACGTCTTTAGGCTCTATACGATTTTCTTTTTGGATTTGATTTTTCGCTTGAGAAATAAAGTGGAAATGATTTGTCGATTTTCCTTTTTCATCTTAGCCGAGTGAAAAAGGGTGATCTTATCGTAGTCTCACGCACGACAGGCATCGCGAATGGCAAGTTTTACAGGCGAGCCTTGTTTTTCTTTCTTTTTTTTTTCTTTCTCTCTCTCTCTCTCTCTCTCTCTCTCTCTCTCTCTCTATCGTTATTTTTGAAAGTCACGTAACGAAAGAGAATTCGCATTTCTTTTCCTTTTCTTTTTTTCTTCTTTTTTTTCTCTTTCTTCCTTCCTTCCTTCCTTCCTTCCTTCCTTCCTTTCATTCTTTCTTCCTTCCCTTCTTCTTTGCTTCGCGTCGGATTACGTATGTTATATATTTTTTTATTTCTTTTCTTTTCGTTATCGCCTTCCACGAACGTAGTCGAGAGAATGCGTGGATGATGTGAGAAGAAATCGGAGGTGGAGTTAAGGGTTGATCGTAAGAGAAAAGAAAGGAGGAGATGCTTGTGTTGAAAAACATCGGAACGGAAGAAAATTTCAAACGGAACGCATTCGAGATAACGCGTTCTCGTACGTATAAATAATGAAAGGAATAATGCAGAACAAAATGTCTTTTTTTTTTTGTCTTGCTCTTTCTTCTTCTCCTTCTTCTTTTTCTTTTTCTATCCCTTATCCCCGCTCATCCAACCAACAAACCCACCCACTTACACCCCCCCATCCCATCCAACCGGCTACTTCACTCAGAGTCTACTTTTTCTTTCTTTATCATTCGCTACTTTTATTACAGAGCACTTTAAATTACAGCCTTTCCATCGACCATAAAACTCCGTTGAAAACGACTACCGTCTGTGAGTCTATTTCCACCTTCTTCCCCTTCCCCTTTCCCGCTCACCTTCTTGGTACCTATCTATCTATCTATCTATCTATCTTTCTTTCTTTTTTTCTTTCTTTCTTTCTTTCTTTCTTTTTTTCATTCTTACTTACTTTCTTATTTCTTCTCATCGAAGTCGATACAATACTTACGAATAAAGAAAAGAAAAGTTTGTATAAACTTCCGGGGCTATCCATTAAGCCATATCGTTAATACTTCTCGAGCTATATCGTTGCATACTTGACTAGAAAAGTCGTCCATTATTGGCCAGTTCGATCGATCGAGAAATAAAGAAAAAGATATTATCTTTCCTTTCTATACTATGTCAAATTATTCTCAAAATTCAGATTTTTCTTTGTTTCTCGTGAACGATGAATCTCGCGAGATACGAATACTGCCACGAAGTGGAATTCGAATTCGCGGTAAAAAATATGATACTCCGACTGAATAATTAACTCCTAACAAAAAAATTAAAAATGAAAAAAAAAAGAATTAGTTGCGTATTTCCTCTCTCTCTCTCTCTCTCTCTCTCTCTCTTTCTCTCTCTTTCTCTCTATGAGAAAATTAAAAAAAGTCGATTTTAATGAACCTACCTCTGGGATTTTTACCTATTGTATTTCTTTCTCTCTTTTTTTCTTTCTATCTCCCTCTCTCTCTCTCTCTCTCTCTCATTTTTAAAAATTTCTTTGGTTTCGTTGGTTATATCCGATGATGCAGCAAGAAGAATATTTCTCACGGTTTCTCCCGGGCGAATTTCAAATCGGTGAGTTTAGACAGACAGAGAAAGAGAGAGAGAGAGAGAGAGAGAGAGAGAGAGAGAGAAAGAGAGGGAAATAGAGATAGAGATAAAAAGAGAAAGAGAAAAAGAGAAAGAGAGAGAGAGAGAGGGAAAAGAAGATACATTTCGCGAATACGAACTTGAAAAGAGTAAGACCGTTTCGTTGGCATACTGGGTGAACATAGAAGAAATGTGAAGAGAAGAGAAGAAAACAGAAGAAGTAGAAGAAAAGATAGAGAGATACAAAGAGAGAGAGAGAGAGAGAGAGAGAGACATGGAAGAAGTAATAGAAGTGAGAAAGAAGGCTGACGCGTTTCTGTCAAAGGGCTAAATCTTCGTCTCACTACGTTTGTCTGCGTCACAATGTACGAGTGTGTTAGTGGCCTGGATGAACAGAAAGAGTGAGAAAGAAGGAAAAAAAGGGAGAGAGAGAGAGAGAGAGAGAGAGAGAGAGAGAGGATGAAGTCTGATATGAATACCAAGGAGTGTAAGGTTAGAAAGAGTGGGTGGCGGAGAGAGATGGGAGGGGGCCGGGGGAGCATGGCACACGACCGCGAAATGGTTCAAAGAAATGTCGGAGTCACGAGTAAGCACAGTTGTCAGCGTCGTGCGCTTCGACAAAGGAGGAAATGACGGGGAAGGAAAAGAGTCGTTAGGTAGGAGACTCTCTGCTACCGTTCCTGCTACTACTGCGTTGCTGCTACCTTTTAATGCCAGAGGAGACGAGAGGAAAGGAGAAGAGAACGACTATGCTCGAATTCTTTTTCTCTCTTTCTTTCTCTCTCTCTCAGTCTCTCTCTCAGTCTCTCTCTCTCTCTCTCTTCACGCGAGGCAAGCCGTTTCTTCTATCTCAACGCTGGTAGGACGTGGCTCGATTTTTCCCTTGAGCGAGAGTCTGCACGTGCATTCTTTTTTTTTTTTTTCTTTTTCTTTTTTCTTCTTTTTTTTTTCCATTGCTACTGCCGGTACCGTTACTTCCTTTCTCATAGTCATTTTATGTCAAATTTTTTGTTTCCCTATGTTCAGAAATACAAACCTTACCATAACTCCGGGATCTAAACATTATCGCGATCTTTTTATAAACATATATACTCGATATAAACATTTATTTAACGTTTTCATTTGCGTTAAACGTTTCTATATAATCTAAATCGTTTTTAATCTTGATATATTCGAAATGGTTAGAGTAGAGATCCTCCCACAGTAATATTTCCAGGCTTCCTTACCGCCTACAGGTTTTCGCAGGATATGTGTCTGTGCGTGACAGAAAGAGAGGGTAATAAAAAGAGAGAGAGAGAGAGAGAGAGAGAGAGAGATAGAGAGAGAGAGAGAGAGAAATGATACCTATCTCGTTTGCTTTGGCAAATAAAAGATTGGTCCCTTCTCCGTGCGTGCGCATAATCATCGTGTTCTTTCGCATATCTATATTCCAACTATCTGCCTAGCTACTTAGCATATGAAAAACAGGAGCGAGAAATGGATAAGGAGAATAAAAAGCGTATGAGAGAAGGGTGAAGAGAGAAATGGAGCATAGTGATGTAAGAAATTACGAGTAAAACGAAGAGAGAGAGAGAGAGAGAGAGAGAGAGACAGAGAGAAAGAGAAAGAGAGATTGGGGAGGAAGGAAGGAAGGTAGAAGGAAGAAAGGAAGAGGAAGAGATAGAGATAGATAGATAGTCTCGGTGCACTTACCTCTTTGGGGTATTAGCGGCCAGGGATGTAACGGGCTGCCGGCAACCAGCCAGACACATGCCAGCAACACTCGGAACATTTTCACCCCCATCCACTTCGGACAGACGGAAACTTCTCTACGTTCAAGTCCCTTTCCCTCGTGGCCGCCCTCGTATTCTCCTCTTCCTCCTTCTCCTCCTCTTCTTCTTCTTCTTCTTCCTCCTCCTCCTCCTCCTCCTCCTCCTCCTCTTCTTCCCCCTTCTGCTTCTACCCTCCTCACGACCGTTGTCTCCCACCGCTGTTCTCTTCTTCTTCCAGCACGTTCTAGCAGAGTTTCAATTCTCTTATTCTCTTTCCTTCTACTATCCACGGGAACAAGCTCCCGTTTTAGTAGACTCCTCGTAACCGCCCACTTTATCGTTCTCTCTTTGCCACCTTCTTCGTCGTCGTCGTTGTCTTCGTCGTTGTCTTCGTCGTCGTCGTCGTCGTCGTCGTCGTCGTCGTCGTCGTCGTCGTCGTCGTCATCGTCATCGTCGCCGCCGCCGTCGTCGTCGTAGATCGGACGAAGAAGTAACCACTATCTCTACTGCTGATGCTGATGCTGCTTCTACTTCTGCTTCTGCTTCTGCTGCTTCTACTACTACCACGACCACTCCCACCATCAACACCACCAACACCACCACTAACACCAACACTTCACGTAGCATGCACGACAAACGCGTGACTATTAGCTTTCCATTTGGACCGCGGTGATCCCGTCGACCGTGCAACGTACCCCCTGACTATTACTCGACAACTAGTAAAGCCGATTGTCCTTTAGTTGAACTAACCAACCGCATGACTAGGTGTTACTATACTTGTAATAGTATAACCTATTCGTTCGATCGATCGATATTGTCGCTAACGATTATTAAATAATGTATAATCGAAGAAATACGTTCTTTTTAATCACTTGAATTTTCTTATCGTACTCTATCATCCCTTTTCATTCTTTTCTTCGTTATCTTCTTTTCTCTTTTCTTTTTTTTCTTTTCTTTTTTTTTTTTTACGATCAACGTTCAACCTTCGTTAATACACTTCTATTCATAAAATCAATATCGATACTCTTCGTAACTCGGGCTTTCGTATCTTCGTTTTTATCCTATCGAATTCTTGAAAATATTATTTATTTCTTTTCTCTTAGTTGTCTCCTATCCTTCTGCTCTTACCTCTTCTATGTCGACCGTACATTCGTTCGTTCGTTCGTTCGTTTGTTCGTTCGTTCGTTCATTCGTTTTTTCTCCCCTCCCACCTGTCCCACCCTAAAAACACACTCGCTTCGTCTTTAATCACTCGAGGACTCCCGTCTAATTGTCTGCAGGTGAGATAATCGGTCCGAACAGACACGGACGTTTACTACTA
>NC_140811.1:17340000-17350000 GCF_050613455.1 Vespa mandarinia
TTTTTCGAACTTTCGATTTAATTTTTGAATGAAGAAAGGAAATAACTTTCATAGGATAGAGGATAAAGGATAGATAGATAGATAGATAGATAGATAGATAGATTGCAAACGATTTTGACGTATACATATGTCCGTCACTCACGTTTTCATCTTTTTTCAAATGTTTCCCAGTGGTATTCCTCGACGTTTAGAATTACATATGAGTCACGTATCGCGATGCTCTCCGCGATGCATTTGAGTTTTGCCCGTTCGTACGAACGATTGCGAGTGTCAGAAAGAAAAAGAAAGAAAGAAAGAAAGAGAAAGAGAAGGAGAAAGAGAAAGATCGTACAACTGGACAAAAAATCAACGGTGTACGTATTTTCTTGAATACTCTACGAGTTTTGCATGGGGATCGAAACAATTTGAAGAAAGTAGAACTGTGTCCGTGTGAATGAAAAAAAAAAAAGAAAAAAAAAATGAAAAAGAAACCATAACGAACGGATCAGAATCAAAATCGATAAAGAGAGAGAAAGAATGAGAGAGAGAGAGAGAGAGAGAGAGAGAGAGAGAGAGAGAGAAAGCAATAAAAGTCAAAACTTCTTTCTTTTTCTTTATCGATTTTATAAAGAAAAAAAAAAAAAAAGAAAAAAAGAAAGAAAAAATCGTACTTCTTCAATATTACATGTTTTAATAAGAAAATCAAATTCGTTATTCGAATTCGTAATATTCACGTGATTTTATCTGCGTATTTACGACGTAGATATAAGAGAGAGAAAGGTGAAAGAGAGAGAGAGAGAGAGAGAGAGAGAGAGAGAGAGAGAGAGAATTCTTCGTACGATTTTATTCTCTTGTATGTTAAACGTTGAAAAATATTTGCGATCGGCCGATTTGTATTCATTTTTGGTATCTGTACGCAAGAGACAGAGAGAAAGAGACAGAGAAAGACAGAGAGAGAGAGAGAGAGAGAGAGAGGAAGAGAAAGAGCTTTTATTTATCATGCTTGCGTTGTTCGTGAGCATCGTCCCTCGAGCTAATTAATATCTACGTTATGCAAATTAGGCACAGCAACGTTGGCTCTCGTTGTGTAACAAAAGCCCTCTTTCCGATAATTCTCCATCGAATAACGATATCAACGTACACGACCGACCAACAATTCCCTTCACCTCTCCTCCAGTATCGTTCTAACCGTCGTCCGTTAAACGACGCGAGCCCGTAATCTACGAACACCGATTACGTATAACCTTCTCGTATCTCTCGGGTCTCCAATTAATACGAGCCCTGCTTACTCGCTTGTATTCATTTTTATTAATTAGGAATTTTCGAGGGATGACGTTCGTTATCTCGATTATTTTCTTGTCGATTATTCCGACATTTTAATGAACGTTACACGCCCATCGTAAATATCAATTATTATGCATAGTTTCGATAAGAGATATAATATGAGTATCAATCGTTTATCATTATTCTTTTTTTTTTTTTCTTTTTTTTTTTCTTTATCGATTACAAAATTTTCCAAATTTTCTTCTCTCTCTCTCTCTCTCTCTCTCTCTCTCACTTTTTATTTATTTCTTTTTTTCTTTGCTTTTTGTTTCGAATCATCTCTCGTATCATTCGTTCGATTTCGTCTTCTTCTTCTTCTTCTTCTTTTTTTTCTTCTTTTTTTTTTCTTTTTTTTTATAATATTGTAGTAACCTTGCAATTCGATTGCTTGTTTAATAATCATAGAGAAGAATTGCGACGTTGGTTGAACAATAAAAAAAAAAAAGAGAGAGAGACACAGAGAGAGAGAGAGAGAGAGAGAGAGAGAGAGAGAGAGAGAGAGAGAGAGAAAAGAAAGAAAGAAAGAAAGAAAGAAAGAAAGAAAGAAAGAAAGAAAAAAAGAAAGAAATAGTCAGAAGAATAATTAAAAGTCGAACGTAAAAACGATTCATAGTGCTGTCGAGAACACGTGTAAAAAAACACGTACAGGAATTATTATACGGTAAAATCATCGTTCGTTTATCTTCGATGTTACACTCGTCTCCATTAAAAAGACCAGACCAACGTTGGGCCTCTCTCTTTCTCTCTCTCTCTCTCTCTCTCTCTCTCTCTCTCTGTATGTGTGTGTATGTGTGTGTGTGTGTGTCAGTTGAGCACGGAACGGTTTTATTGATCGCCTATGCAAATTTGACAATTTCATCGTTATTCTCCCATTCGTTTATTACGAGCTACATATAGTCGAGCGACTGGCATCATAACAGACACCCCTTTGGTGGTATAATACGTAGTTGAATACAGTAAAAGTACTTCCTATCTTTACGTATTAATTCTTTCCGATTCTTCTCTCGTAAAAATGTGAATTCGTAAAGTGAGAATTTACATATCTCATAAAACGCAATATATTAAATATAATAAATATATATCCTTTGCCCTTGGCTATTAATTTTTCATATTAAAAACTTTCCATAAACTTAATATATATATATATATATATATATATATATATATATATATATATATATATAAAGTAAATAGATTTTTCTTGTGTCATGATAAACCATTTTAAGAGAGAAAAAAAAAATAAAGGAAAAAACAAAACAAAACAAAACAAAATTAAAAAACAGAAAGGAAGAAAGAAAGGAAGAAAGAAAGAAAATAAAAGAGAAAAAAAAAAAATAACAATAATTCTCTTTAAATCCTAATATTACCTGTATCGATATACTTATATCATTTTGACATGCGAAATTGTGAATTCGACTTGAAATACGATTATACGCCTCTTTAAATATAACGAGCCTGACAAAGTTGCTTTAACGTTGAACGCTTCACGAATGTTATATTGATTGATATACGAATTAGTCAATTCGATATTGTCTGTATGCGTGTGCGCGTGAATTTTCAAAGTGGGTTGATGAGAGACGATTATCGACTTTTTGAAAATGGTCCTGCAAAAAAAAAAAAAAAAAAGAGAAAAGAAAAAAAAAGAGGGGAAAAAGAAAAAAAGAAAAAAAAGTACATACGGACAATTCGAATTGCTTGTAAAGCCAATGATTGTTTCTTCTTTTATTTTCTGTTTTTTTTTTTTTTGTTTTTTTTTAAATGAAAAAAAAAAAGAAAAAAAAAAAAAAGAAAAAAGAGATAAAATCGAAGAAATTAAACGGAACGTTGAAATAATAGCTCGTTTAAAACGATTGAAAAGGGCCGGTGAAATTGCATGTAACGAGTTAAGTTCTCTCTCTCTCTCTCTCTCTCTGTCTCTCTCTCCATCTCTCTCTCTCGGTGATACTACAACCGAAAAGCAAAGAGAAAAACACATAGCTCCCGTTGTATTCGGCCATCGCAAAGCTCTCTTCCGGCGAACGCGCATCGCGTATAAACGGCGACGTAATAAACCCTGCTGTTCGACTGTACGCCCCCGTATTTGCACCGTTTTGCATGTGCCGAAAGAGATGGCGATAAAGGGAAAACGAGAGAGAGAGAGAGAGAGAGAGAGAGAGAGAGAGAGAGAGAGAGAGAGAGAGAGAGAGATAGGACAAAATTGCAGTCGCTTACAGTAGCGAAAATCCGACGGTGTCGAAAGCCTGCCACGCGAACCGCGCGTGCCTCTCCCTGCCCACGGATTGCCTTTTTATTACTTTCCCTTGTTTTTTCTTCTTTATCTTCGTGTCTGTTTTTTTTCCCCCTCCCCTCCCCTCTGCCCCGCCTCTTTATTCTTTTCCATCGACTCTTCTCGATTTTTTTTTTTTTTTTTTTTTTTTTTATTCTCCGAGATTATCAAACCTCTCGTCGATGACCATGGGGAGAAAAAGATAAAAGAAAAAAGAAGAAAAGAAAAAAAAAAAAAATATATAACAAGAGATCGTACTTTCGATTATTGTCGTTTACGTTTGAGCTCGTGTTTGAATTATTATTAAAGCCATTGGAAAGGATTGTGAGGTATGATAAAAAAAAAAAAAAAAAAGAAAAAAAAAAAAAAAAAAAAAAAAATAGAAAAGAAAAAAGAACGTGAAAGTTTAGAACCTTCGAACGATGATTAAGTTGAAATAGACGTGAGTAATAAGCTGGCAGTTTGAAACGGTGATATAAAATAGTGAATAAAAGTTCCTTTTAACTATTGCCAATTGTTATAAAGAATATGATCTAATAAAAATTATTAATAGTAATAAAATAATTGTATCCTTTAGAAGTAGTTAAAAAGGATCGTTCAATATATTTCGTCTCATTGTATGGCATTTATCTAAGGAAGACTTTTAATAATAATAATAATATCAGTGACAAAAATCGAACACGATTATTTAATATTTCTTTCTTTCTTTTTTTTTTTCTTTATGTATATCTCTCTCTCTCTCTCTCTCTCTCTCTCTCTGTCTTTCTATCTCTCTCTCTCTCTCTTTCTCTTTCTCTTTCTCTGTCGTTCTCTTCTTCGTTTTCTTCGTTATCAGAAAATGCAAGAAATATAAAAGAGCTGGAAAGTTATCTGAAGAAAACATGCTTAAGAGAGATTGTTAATATAATAATAATAATTATTATTATAATATAATAATAATAATAATAATAATATCAGAGCGTAATAATACGACCATTTAATTTTTTTTCTATGTACTTTTTTACCTTTCTCTCTCTTTCTCTCTCTCTCTCTCTCTCTCTCTCTCTCTCCCTTTCTTTTCTTTGTTATCAAAGAAGATAACAAAGTAAATATAAAAAAATTAAAAGGTTATATAAGGAGAACATATTCAAGAGAAATGGTTAATAATAATAATAATAATAATAATAATAATAATAATAATAATAATAATAATAATAATAATTATAATGATAATAATAATAATAGTAATAATATCAAAGATGAAGAACTAAATACAAAAATTTAATATTTCTCTCTCTCTCTTTTTTTTCTCCCTCTCTCTCTCTCTCTCTCTATATATATATATATATTTCTCTTCCTATTCTTCATTATCAAAGAAGAATAGAAATACATTAATAAAAAAGGTTTGAAAAGTTATTCCATAGGAAACAATGTTGAAGAAAAATTGTTAATAATATAGCATTGATAATATTATAAATAAACACTTTTTTTTTTTTTTTAAAAGGCCACTCAATATTTTTATTCTCTATCAATATCTCTTTTCTTTCTTTCTTTCTTTCTTTCTTTCTTTCTTTCTCTTGTTTTTCTTTTCTGTCTTTTTCTTTTTTTATTCTTTTTTTCTTCGTTATCAAAGAAGGCAACAAGGCAAATATAAAAGGTTTGAGAAGTTATTCGAAGAAAGCATGCTCAAGAGAGATACGGCCACCTGTAGGAAGAGGACATCGTCTCTGTCTTGTCGTGAAGCGAACCGGATGGAAAATAAACTCCTGAGAACTGAGTTTATCCGTACGTGTATATGCGTGTCTTTGTGTACACACACACATATATATATATATATGTATGTATGTATGTGTATATGTCTGTATTTCGTGAGAAAACTGAACGGAACTCGAAGAGAGTTCGTGGTGAAGAAGAAAGAAAAGAAAGTGGTGTAGAAAGAACTACTACTGTTAGAGGTTAGTGGTCTCGCGTATCGCCCGCAACGGATTCAATTAGGGGAGAGAAGAGACCAGAATTTTGTATCGTCGTTTGAGAGAGAACGAGTGTAGATTTTAAATGAATGTTGTCTGTTCGTACGTGACCGGTAGGCCGATTTGATGCCAATCGACTTCAGCCGACCAATTGCCTTGTCTTTCTTTCCTCTATATTTTATCAATTTAAATTTTAAGGGATTGGCAAATTTAAATCTATAAAACAGTTTCATTAGAGGGAACATCATTCGTATATTTTCATTCGTATTCCTTTTTTTTGTTTCTTTTTTTTTTTTTCTCTTACTTTACTTTCCTTACAGCTTCCCTCTTTTCTACCTCTCTTTACTTCTTTCTTCCTTCTTCTTTTATTTCTTTTTCTTTTATTATTTTCGATTGGGATTAATAATTCACAGTGAACGATTTTTATTCGAAAAAGTATGAAATAATCCCATTGAAAAATTTCTCGCTTTTCCCCATAATGGGAACTTCGTAGTTTCATACGTTTCTTTCGAAATAAGAGAATGAAGAGATGGTAGGTTGGTAGAAAAGAAAGAAGCAAAAGTTTTTCAATCATTGTCCTTTCTTCTATAACAGAACGAAGATATTCGAATGTTGAGATAATCAAAATGGATTTGTGTCGTTCGTCGTACAAGGGTTATAACGTGGGCACTAATTCGACGATTCGATAACAATATCGTCGATAGCGCGCCGTTTACAAGGACGGTGGGTTTTAATGGGCCGACTCTACGTCCACCTGTTGGCTCCACCACTCTCGAGCGGGCGCTTACGAAAGTCACGTCATCCGAGAAAATTTCGGACTTCTCTCTCTCTCTCTCTCTCTCTCTCTCTCTTTCGTATATTTATAAAGATATATTGAATAAACAGGAATAAAACAGAAGAATGAAAAGAAGAGAAAAATAGATCGATCTCCAGAGAACTATAATATACACATATATATATATATATATATATATATATATATATATATATATATATTCACATTTTTCATCTTGAAAGAGCTATCGTCAAAAATGTAAGGAATTTATTTTATCTTATAAAGAAATAAAAACTCTATTCTATTTATTACAAAAAAAAAAAAAATATATATATATATATATATATATATATATCATATATAATCACGATCTTTTATTATTATCATTTTAATAATATCGAATAAAGTTATTTCCTTATATTAATCCAATAGTATACTCGCGTGTTAGAATTTGACCGAAACGAAAATTTTTTTTTTTTTTTTTTCTTTGAGAACAACTGCATAGTATAACAGGGATGACGTTTGAAGACACGTGACAGTTCAAGCACACGTGACTTTGAAGATGATCGACGAGGGAGAACCCTTTTCGGGGCCGATAACAAAAATAAGAAACAACTTTGAACGACGACGATGGACGACGGAGAAAGAGAGAGAGAGAGAGAGAGAGAGAGAGAGAGAGAGAGAGAGAGAAAGAGAGATATAGAGATAAAAAGAGAGAGAAAGGGAGAGAAAGAAAAAGGGAGAGAACTACATAGTCTGGGTTCGCCTATTTCCCTTGAATAAGATATTAACTTGGGACATCAAGCCTCAGCGTGATTTTCTATCGCGTGTTGACCTACACTCTCTCTTTCTCTCTCCCACTCTCTCTCTCTCTCTCTTACTTTTTCTCTTTCTCACTCTCATTTTGTCTCTTTCTCTTTATCCTTCTCAGCCTTTATATACCTCACTCTCAGTTGACGTATTCAGCTCAATTTCGGACGTCATTTTCAAAATGATCGATGAGAGTCGCTTTTGGTGAACGAGTAGTCGACTTTGCGATGAGAAACATATAGGAAATCGAAATTAGGTGCTAACGAGTGCACGTGAGATAAAGAAAAAAAGAGAAAAAGAAAGAAAGAAAGAAAGAAAGAGAGAGAGAGAGAGAGAGAGAGAAAGTCGATATTTCCATCGTGCAATTTTCTTCAATTTCGTACTCACGACTGTGCGTGCGTGCATGAATGCGTGCGTGCTTGCTTGCTTGCTTGCTTGCTTGCTTGCTTGCTTGGTTGCTTGTTTGCGTTAGACTTTCGTCGAAGATCACGCGAGATTATCTATCACGTTTGTTCTTGTTGTTTCCTTCTTTCTTTTTTTCTCTCTTTCTTTCGTTCTTTCTTTCTTTCTTTCTTCCTTAATTTTTTCTTTTTTTTTCTTTTTTTTTTTTTTTTTTTTTTATTCTTTCGTTTTTACGAATCGCGAGTCAACTCTCGTTATCCCAGGAATTACGGCATGGGGAGTTATCGTGGACAATTTCCACGTCGTATCTCGTTTAGAATTCGCTCGATATTAAACGCGAACGCGAAGGAAACGATTTATATCTGAAATAGGGAAATAGTTTCGCTCGTAAACGCGTTGGTTCTTTTTTTTCTTTTTTTTTTTCTTTTCTTTTTTGTTTTTTTTTTCTTTTTTTTCCGTTTTTTCTTTTTTTTCCCATTCACGATTATCAAAGATTAATGATAATAAAAGGAAAGAATCATGAAGGGGATGAAAGAGGGCGGGAAACTTTATCGTATTTTTCTTTTCTCTGTTCTTTTTTTCTTTTCTTCTTCTTCTATTTTTTTTTCTTCTTCTTTTTTCTTCTTTGTTTTTTTTTTTTTTTTTGATTCCTTTTATTTGTCCAAACGACGATGCGCTTTGACAAACGATCCTCGCGTAAAATCATTAAAGGGACAACGTACGATCTACGTACGGATATTCCTTTGATAGAGATAAGAAACGATAATGTAATGAATCGTCGACGGCACGCATTTCTTCTTCTTCTTCTTCTTCTTCTGCTTCTTCCTCTTTTTTTTTCTCTTGTCTTTTTTTTTTATTTCTTCCTTGTCTTTTTTTGTTTCTTTCCCCCGCCTGCCCGTCCGTCCGCCCGGCCGCCTGTCTCTACCCCCATCCCCGTCCCCCACGAAGAAACGCGCGTAAACAAAACGGGACAAATTTTGAATCGAAATATTCGCAATGGGTACTCACGAAAAAGTCGACGAAGTATCGAACACCTCGTGTCTCTGTCTTTATTTCTCTCGATAAATTTGGCAGTAGTATCGTCACAAAAAGGAATATAATTTTATCACGATATAAACACTAGGCATCGTGTTATTTCATCTTCGTATTTATGATTTACGATGATAATGGAATACGCGAGAATTGAAATAAAAGACGTAGACGGTTTAATATCTTTTTCTTTTGTTTTTTTCCCCTCTTCCTTTTTTTTTGTTCCTCTTTCTTATAAAAACAAAAGGACACTCTCCCTATCTGTCTCCATATTTAAATTTTTCTTTTCTATTTTGGCGTTGCTTTCGTATAAAATGAAAATGAAAGAATGATAAAGGAAAAGAAAGGAAAAGAAAAAGAAAAATCGATCGAAAAGGAAGAAAGAAAGAGGACAAGATAGTAAGCGAGAAAATAATAATAATAATAATAATAATAATAATAATAATAATAATAATAATAATAGTAATAATAATAATAATAATAATAATAATAATAATAATAATAATAATAATAATCGCTAGAACACCGCGAGGGTAATAGTTTTTCACGTCACGTGGAAAAACTGATTTCACGCGAGGTCCTTACGCGAAAGAGCTTACGAAAGTGATAAGGAATGTCTTTTCAAGTCGAGAACACGCACGTCTATTCGCTCGGAGCGCGCTCGGCGCACTGAAAGCCGTGCGATGCTACGCTTTGAAATCAACCCTGAAGTAGTATGGTGGCGGTAGTGGCGCCAACCATTGAGGGTGTAAGAAGGGTAACTGGGTGGGATTGCGGGAGGATGGATGGAGGATGAGAGAGGGCGGGTTAGGGGGCAGTGTGAGTATTGGTGTAGGTGCCGCCGGTGGTATGCAACAAACCCGACGAAGCGTCTCTCCTAGCACCCACCGTCTCACTGACTCACCCTCCTCATACTACCACCACTATTACTCCTCACTCTTTCAACCCCTTCGGAGAAGGTAGAGCGCCATCATCATCCCCATCGCAACTGCTACCCACCATCAACCTCCTCCTACCGGTGGCTTTCCCTACGTACTGCTAAGCAACCAATTTTGCTAGCAAATATAACGTAACACGTATATAGATGTATTTGATCATTTACATTATATTTTCAAAGATATAGATCCGATTCTTTGTATAGGTTTCGTGTATATATATGTGTGTGTGCGTGTGTGTGTCTGTGTGTGTGTCTGTGTGTGTCTCTGTGGAAGAAAAAGAAAAAGAATTTTCTTTTTAAAAGAGAAAACGAAAGACTTCAGTGAACTCTTATCCGTGATATTCTTCTCTCGGATTTTTCTAGGAAATATTGATTGTTTGGTGAAACAATAGTAGGTTAATAGAGGAATATGTTTTAAAGATAATGGTAACGTTATAGATGACAAGTAATAAGAACTAGAGAAGATGGATAAAAATGAAGTTTTTATTTAAGTCTGCGTTTTCTTTTCTTTTTTTTTTTTTTTTTTTTTT
>NC_140811.1:17355000-17372500 GCF_050613455.1 Vespa mandarinia
GTTTCGGAGAAAAAGATAAAAACCAAAAGAAAAGAAAAGAAGAGGAAAAAAAAAAAGAAAAAAAGAAAAAAAGAAAGAAAGAAAGAAGAAAAAGAAGATTCACATGAAAACACGTGGATAGAAAGAGATGTATGGTGGCGTGATTGAGGGGTTGGGGAGGGAGTAAGAGTTGGTGCCGGGAAAGACGTGCGGAGACGCATAAAAGAAGTTTCTACTTGCTACACTATCGAAGGAAATACATTACAAACCCTTTGGAAAGCTCGTGTCAGGACGGTGATTGCAAGTAAAGAAGGAATTCGTAATCGAAGTTTGTATGTGAGTACAACATAAGTACGTGTATCTATATATTTACATAAATACATATATAAACACATAGATACATGCATATATACATACATACATACATACATACATACATACATACATACATACATACATACATACATACATACATACATACATACATACATATATATATATATATATATGGATGTATATGTATTTGCGTATGTATATACGTATGTATAAGTATTTCCCGAAAGCCACGTTCGTTTCCTTTCCTACACGAGAATACTTTCTCGATAGAATAGAGACTAGTATAAGTGTATATAACTTAGAATGTATTCCTCTGTATCTGTGTGTATATATATATATATGTGTGTGTATGTGTGTAGATATTTGTGTACGTAAGCTTGTTAGTGTGTGTGTGTGTGTGTATTGCCCGGAGACGAGCGTCCGTCCTCGAAGGATGAAAATTAATTTCCGTCGGCGTCGTTGTCGTCGTGCTCGTCGGAGAGCTTTCCTATTCGCATTCTTAACCATCTTTCCGCTCGAAAGCAATTCGACGTGCTGCAATATCGTACACGGCAGGGGGTGATGAAAAGGATAGAAAGTGAGAGAGAGAGAGAGAGAGAGAGAAAGCGAGAGAGAAAGAGAGAGAAGAGATAGAGAGAGAGAAATAAGAGGGGAGGAGATAGTACTGGCTGTGTATGAAGGAAGCAGAAGGGCGTGCTAGGAGATCGTAAAAAGAAGCGATGTCTGTAGGTTCATTTCGAGCTAGAGTAAAAGTGGTGCCGGTGAAAAGGAATGATAGAAAGGAGTAGTGTATATATATATATATATATGTGTGTGTGTGTATGTGTGTTAAAGAAAGAGAGATAGATAGATAGATAGATAGATAGATAGATCGAAAGAAAAGAAAAGGAGGGAAGTAAAGAGTGAGAGAGAATTTAGCCCGTAGGGAATTTGTTCGACCTAAAGTTAAGGCCATTCTTGAGACTAAGTCTCTCTCTCTCTCTCTCTCTTTCTCCTCCCTTTGAAGGAATAGAAGAAGAAGAAGAAGAAGAAGAAGAAGAAGAAGGAGGAGTAGAAGTAGAAGTAGGAGGAAGAGAGGAGGAGATAGAATAGAAGAAAGGGTGAAGAGAATTGAGAAGAAAGAGTCGAGACATTTTATTACCGAGTATAGTATCTAAGTACTATAGATAAGATACGCGGAATGAAAGCGACGATTTAACGTTTAAACGAACGTTTAATACGGCTTAGTTGACTAAAATTTAGGCCGTAAAAGATCGAGTGATAAATAGATATAGAGACAGAGATAAAGAGATATATATATATATATATATATATATATATATATATATATATATATAGAAAGAGAGAGAGAAAGAGAGAAAGAGAATAAGCTTACGTTTGTTCTTAAAAAGGTATAATAATAGATAGTGTATATAATATGCTAACAGCAGGAGAAGATCGTACGAGACTGAAGGTTCGTCTTGTAGAAACTCCGAAGATTAATGAATTGAAATTTCTCAGTTAAGTTTCGCAACGGTGATATATTATGTTTTAAGAGCACCGAGACAGTTTACTTGTTCGAAAGACTCTTCGAGAGATGGTGATAGAGGTACTGAGATCGTTAAGAGGAGGCCTCGTTTTATGATTTTCCGCTGAGAGATCTACGAATGGACGAACGACGAAAGTTCGAAAACTTTCAAAGACGAACTTTGATTTTGATTAACCGATAACTCTGTCTCTTTTTCTCTCTTTCTCTCTCGGTCTCTCTCTCTCTCTCTCTCTCTCTCTCTCTTTCTCTCTTTCTTTCTCTCTTTCTCTCTCTCGTAGACTCATTCGTTCGCTCTGTCATTTATTACGTTATTCGCTTTATTACCTACGCAACGTTAATTAAACGCACTCCTGACGTAGAAAACGGCGCGGTACTGCTGGCCTGACGTTGTACGCTACTGTTTCACGTAATTGGCGTACGCATTAGAACGATGTTAATTAACATGCCGTAATTAGTCTACACTCCAGTCATTATCTACCCGTTGACCCGTCTACTCGTTCAACCGGTCCTTGATATTTTCTTTTATTATTATGAAAATTAAAATAACTAAGTGGACGAGCGTTAATTTATTATCAAAAAGTAACTAAGAAAATGAAAATTAATAATACGAGATTATAGATATAATTGAAAATATTAATTTTGATCTTTAATATGTTATGATATAATATTATTGTATTTTCGTAAAAACTATCGATGCAGTATGAAAAAATTTTTCATCTTGGTTGTCTTCGTTATTCCACTATACGATAGAAATTGTGTACGTTTCTAAGAATTTCTCTCTCTGTCTCTCTCGAGTGCCTTAGAAAGAAAAAGAAGGAAAAAAAAAAGTAAAAGAAATAAAGAAAAAATAAAAAAAAAAAAACACACACACATACACATACACAATCTTCATTCGTCTAGCTAGCAGCTACGTAACATTCATTCGTGATACGTTTTTACGAAGTACATACTTTCCACGTGAGCAGTACTATCTAACATCTGGTTTTACTCTCTGTCTCTCTATCTCTGTCTCTATCTCTATCTCTCTCTTTCTCTCTTTCTCTCTCTCTCTCTCTCTCTCTCTTTATTTTATGGTAGGAGCATACGTTCTTAAGATTTTTCTCACGTCTTATTCTATCTCTTCTTTACTTCATCTTACAAATTATAAATTCACCAACGAAGATAATGTAATCGTTTTTATGAACGTACGAATCATCTTCTGAAGTATCATATCAAAAAAAAAAAAGATCTCCTCGAATGTGTATGATTTTTTTCTTTCATTATTCTCTTTTTTTCTTTTTTTTCCATCGGAAAATGATCATTATCGTTACCCGATGTTCTTTCTCAACCAAGAGAAAGAGAAACGGAGTTAATTGCTCGTAGCAATTAAACGCTTTGCCGAGAGTACGAAAAAAAAAAGAAAAAAGAAAAAAGAAAAAAGAAAAAAGAAAAAAGAAAAAAAAAAGAGGAAAAAAGAACGAAATATTAAAGAGTATCATAATTTTTTTTTTCTCTCTTCCTCTCTGCTCCCTATCTCCCCCCACCCATCCCTCGGAAAACTCTCGAGAATAGTCAAAGGTCGTTGGTTATCAGCGAGGGCTCTTTTGGTAATTAAAGAAATAAATTTTAATAACTTGACATGTCTATTTACCCTTAGTACTGAACGTACTTAGACAATTAAAAGAGTACATAGAAGAAACATTAATAATAATAATAATAATAATAATAATAATAATAATAATAAGAAGAAGAAGAAGAAGAAGAAGAAGAAGAAGAAGAAGAAGAAGATGAAGATAAATAAAATAGAAGATTTTGTTTGTTTGTTCGAAAGTGTCGTAAAAAGAATAATAAAAAAGCGATGAAAGCGGGTTCAAAGGTTAACACCAGTCGTAGTTGTTCCACCCTTCGGTAAGGGTTGCCAGTAGTGTTTCTGGTTACCCACGGAATATATGCATGAGCCAGCTCGACGTTCGCCTCGAGAAAGTAAGAATACCAATTAGGCGAGCAAACACAGTGTTAGGTTACAAGAGGGAACGTTGCAAAGACACATCAACATGGATGGGAGAGGAAGGATGAAGTGAGGAGAAAGGGGGGGAAAGTGCGGAGGGGAATTGTTCGGAGTATCTTCTTTGCTTCGTCGCATTCGTGATCGCGATAGCGATAGTCAAACGAGATAGTCGATAACGTGTACTTACGTACGCGCATGACGAAGATTTAAATGTCAAAAAAAAAAAAAGAAAAAAAAAGAAATGTCAAACGTTTTGCGAAATATTTTGCATTTTTATATTAAAACCTTTTATTCTACAATAATTATCATATATAATAATTTATATTATTATCCTTCATTTTTTGTTTCTTTTCTCTCTCTCTCTCTCTTTCTTTTTTATCACCAAAAAATTATTCCTACCTAATGGTTTTAATCATGACGGAAAATCATTTGACAATTTCAATGTATAGAAAAAAAAAAAAAAAAATAAAGGAAAAAACGAGATTAGAAAATCGTCCGGAAAAAGTTATCGATAAGTATACCGATGGGTTGGGGGGGGAGGGTTGGGCGGATAGGGCGATATAGGGATAGATGGAGGGGGATGGAGGTTTAGAGGAATGGGAAGGAAGTGAGAAGTATAGGTGAGTTAGGTGAAGGGATATTTCGAAGTTGACGTGGTTCATCGATCTTAGCCAAGCGCCGGAATAATATATAATGGGCAATAATGCCGGGGCAATGTATCAAGCCATCGGGATATTCTATCGACAAGCTGTCGCTGCCATTATACCTTACATACAACGTACAGACTGTATATCGCCAGTGACTGCTAACTCCTACGCATATCTCGTATAAGTAAATGTCTCACGAGTATGCGTGTAAATATGTGTATGTTTGGCATATGTATATATTCGAATAAATGAAGAAAAAAAAAAAAGGAGAGAGAAATAGAGGGAGAGGGAGAGAGAATGTGTGTGTGTGTGTGTATGTGTATAAGAGTTAGAAAGAGAGAAAAGAAGAGAAAAAGATTGAAAGAAAGAAAGAAAGAAATAGAAAAAAGAAATAAGTAAACGAATCCATCACCCTCTACGTATAAATCCATGCTCATCCTTCGTCCTACGTTGGAAAAGGAAAACTTGAAAGCTATGTGAGTCAACGATAGAGTAAGTGAGAGAGAAATAGAGAGAGATAGAGAGAGAGAGAGAGAGAGAGAGAGAGAGTAATCGAGAGAATAGAACGTAGAGAAGGTGAAATTTATATTCCATGGTTGCCCGTAAAACCGGACGTTTATTATCGCACAAATCACGATCTGTTAGACAAAAGGGTGGGGATCTCTTTAATAGCAACGAGAACAGGATGAACGTGCCGCGGTGAGTATCAAACGGCGAAGGAATTTGGCTAAAATTTCATTTAGGAAAATTGCATAATAACCGAAGGAAGAACCCAAGCCAAAGACCGCACATAACGATGTGGTATTATAATGCCTCTGTACGTGTGCCCCTTTTTATTTGTGTGAGCTCGAAAGATCTCAACATGTGTATGTATTATAGAATAAATATATTTATTATCGTATATATAAATAACGTATCGAATTCAATCGATACAAGAGAGATAATTAACAATTTTAAAACAGAATATAATTTGATGTTCTCGATATATGATGTTAAATTTTCGAGAGAGAGAAAGAGAGAGGGAGAGAGAGAGAGAGAGAGAGAGAGAGAGAGAGACAGAGAGAGATAGAGAGATAGGATAGCTTCCAACGGCTAATATTTGCAATCGTAAATTTTCCAAAAAATCTGATAGGAATTTTTCCATTTTACATTGTATATGATCGCCGATAATCTTATGTTCTCGCTAGCATCCGTTCCTAAAAAAAAATTTTATCGATTTTCATATGATCATAAAAATTCCAACGTACGGAACGATAGAAAAAAAAAAAGAAAAAGGAAGAAAGAAAGAAAGATAGAAAGAAGATAGAAAAGAAGTAAAAAAAAAAAAAAAAAAAAAAAAAAAAGAAAGAAAAAAAGAAAGAAACGGAAGAAATAAAATGAGGAAAAAATAAAAGAAAAAAATAAAGAGAAGAAAAAATAAAATAAAATAAAAGAAAAGAAAAGGAAAAATAGTTTGGTAAAGACGCGGGTGACTTTGCTTTTCGAAAAAGTTTTACGATTTTATTCGTAAGAGGTATCATAAGAAATTTTTATGTTCTCCGCAAACATACGATTTTATTTCGATAGAAATTTTTTGAAGGTTCGATCGGGAACCATCGAACGATGCAAATCTTTCCGATCGTAGTAATGCAAAGTTATTATGCACGTTAGGTATAGTTACGAGGACGAGAAGAACCCACCTGCCGCAGAATTATCGTTTGAGACAGAAACGCAAAATTTGGTCGATCCTTCTACGTGGTGTTGGAACAAACTTGAATAAAGTACACTTTCGAATTTCGCGAGAGTTCGAAAAGGATATATCGTAGTACGTAGGTACAAGCATGAAAATACTTTTTTTTTTTTTTTTTTTCTATGTCGTGACATTGAGTAATAGTAGGTACATACTTTTTTGAAAAATATCGAAATATTTGTTTACAAATGGTCTCTCGTTATCTAATAGTACGTAATAGTAGTTAATTAATAATTACTTAGTAATGTGTGTGCGTGCGTGTGTGCGTTAAAAATAGCTTGTTCGCAATTAAGGATAATGAGGAAGCTCGTAATTAATTAACAAAATATAAATGTATAGAAGATGGTCGAATATCAGATTGAAAGCTTTGTCGTTCATCGTTAATCGGTATCTGTGCATTCGTTAGAGTAATTCTGAATAAACGTGTATAATATATATATATATATATATATATATATATATATATATATATATATATATATATATATACCTATCGTGAAAGGGTAAAGGTCGACGTTTTAGCAGGCTCATATCGATTACTTGACCGCATCGTTTCGTTCGTTAATGCGTCTCACCTCTGGGGTATGAACTGTGGAAGTTGTTAATAGGATATCCTACGTCCTAATTACGCCTCAGAGTGTCAACAGAAGTCTCTCAGTATCTTGGCAATCAACACCTCGGGCAATTCGTTGAGGATTTACTCTCTCTCTCTCTCTCACTCACTCACTCACTCACTCACTCAGTATCTCTCTCTATCTCTATCTCTTCCTCCTTCACATATTTATCCTTCAAGGTTCGACTTTGACTCTTGTTGATTCTCATCGATAGGAGGTTCTAAAAATATATCTATTTCTACTTTTCGCAATTTCGTGTATAATGTAAGAGAGAGAGAGAGAGAGAAAAAAAGAAAAGAAAAAAAAAAAGAGAGAAAATTTTTAGAGAGAAAAAAATCAACGAGTAAGAAAGTCTTCTAGTCAAAAGTTTTCTATACAAAGTATATCACAATTTAATCCTTAAACGAATTTACGCATGTATTTATACAACGATATAACAAAATAAAATCAGATAATGAATAAGAGAAATATTGTCTTCATAAGGTTACGTATGTAAGATGTATCCGTGTTCGTTGTTGTTTCTTTTGTTTTTTTTTCTTTTTTGTCATTTGTTTACATTTCGGATAATTAATGAAATTCGTCGATTAGAGAAATGTGTCAACGACGAACGAAAAGAGACGATTATTTCGATGTATCTGATATAGAATCATTGAAATTTTTATTATAAAATATGATAAAGATTTCGATAGAGATTTATTTTCTTTTTTCTTTTTTTTTTTTTTTTTTTCTTTTTTCTTTTTTCTTTTTTTTTCCTCTCTTTTATACCTTCACGAAATAAGATAAAAACAAATCATAGTTCACGTAAATATATATGATAAGTATTACATCGAATATCTTTTTTTCTTTCTATTTGATATAATTACTAAACTTACCTATGTGTATTTATAAATTACAAACAATAACTTTATATATGTATATATATATATATATATATATTCATGTATATATATATATATACATGAATCTTTCGAAGTATATGTATATTATTTGTCTTTGATGTATCAGAGATAAGAGTATAAGTAGATCGATCTATGTATTATTCTCAAATACTTCAACTATGTTACGTCTTGCGAAGGAAGATCAAGAACGAAAGAGAAAGAGAAAAAGATAAATAGAGAGAGAGAGAGAGAGACAGAGAGAGAGAGAGAGAGAGAGAAAGAGAAAGAGAAAGAGAAGGAAAAGGTTCGTTGGAAAAGCGATGCGGAGCAATATCTCTGAATCCTTCGGAAGAAGATTGGAATCTTTTTGTATTACTTCGTGAAAGTCTCTGCCTCCTCTTTCTCATCGAAAGGAAAGAAAAAGGATGACGAAAATAGTAAGAGAACCACAGTAGCATTCGTAATATCGATACTATCTGGCGAAGTAATCTCACGGAGTTTCGAATAATAACAATAATAATGATAATAATGATAATAACGATAATAATGATAATAATGATAATAAATAAATAATAACAATAATGTGGCGCAAAGGGGTGCACCGAGTTAATTAGTTTCGGGTTTCTGATAAAACTCGAGCTAGCTCTAGCGTCTTCGAGCAAATTTCATTGGATAATTAGAATGCATCGATCTAACGAAAATTTCGTTAGATCGAATTAATGCAGATATCTTTTATTCTCGATTGTTTTTTCTTTTTCTTTTTTTTCTTTTTTTTTTTCTTTTTTTTTTCTTTTCTTTTTCTTTTTTTTTCGCTTGGAAATAATTATTTTATCGTCGTAGAAACAAACGAACAAATAAATAAATAAATAAATAAATAAATAAATAAATAAATATCGATTAACAGTCAAAATAGATATCTCTGATGTTATATTTGGCACAGAACGTAGAGATAAATGAAAAAGAAAAAAAAAAAAAAGAAAAAAGGAAAAACGAGACAGAACGATGGAATCAGATTTTATTAGAATTTGAAGTTTTTATCGTTAAATCAAAGCTTACATTATTTACCTTTTAATGACGCTCATAAATAGTTAAATCTATAGTATATATATATATATATATGTGTGTGTGTACAATATGTATGTATGTATATATATACACGATTGTATGCATGGTAATATGGAAATCGTTTGTAGGCGCGAATTTGTCTTTCTCTTTCTCTTTTTCACTTTATTTATTTATTTATTTATTTATTTATTTATTTATTTATTTATTTATTTATTTATTTATTTATTTATTTATTTTATGTATATATATATAGGGAGTCACGCGTCATTTCAAGAGATCTATTAGTTAGCTATGTTGTGCTTTTCGTGAACGAGATATCGAACGTAGTGACATCAAATTAATGTTGTCCTGCCGATCGGCTTTTAGAGCTTTTCAAAAGTTTCCAAATGGTTCATATATATATATATATATATATATATATATATATATATATATATATATATATATACACACATGCACACATATGCATGTACAAGTATAAATTCGTAGATGAATGTGCACGTAGAAACAACTTCCGTTTTCGTTGCTCGTTTTCGAAAAGCGAAACAAGTATTGCAATCAAACTTTTATAATATCAATGCGTGTCAGTTCGTATTTTCAGTTTGTAGATACTGATTGCAATTGAAAATTAATATCGAAGTAATATGAAACGTACAATAAAGTGGTATTCAACGAAGTATGAGCGAAAGCTCTATCAATCCTCTTTCCTCTCTCTCTCTCTCTCTCTCTCTCTCTCTCTCTCTCTCAATCTCTCTCTCTCACTTACTTTTTCGATATCACGTTCACCGATTACAATGTCAGCCGCACAATCGAAGTTAATTAAGAATAAACACGTCCGTAGAATTAATTGCAAATTAAATTTCAGTCCACGCCTTGTCTCTCTCTAACTCTCTCTCTCTCTCTCTCTCTCTCTCTCTCTCTCTCTTTCAACTTCAGGGCGCGGCATTATTCTCGTTTATGCGCATTCGAAGTACGAATAAAGCACAGAACGGCTAAAACGCGCCGTCTAATTACAAGGGTCGTTTTAAAAGTTGTTACAGTCATTTGTTCTCATATCTTCAATCATTGAAAAAGAAAAGCTATCGAGATATAACGTGTTTAACGCAAAAATATGAGATTTTACGTTTCGCGTATTCGTATAAATCATTCATAATAACGTTGTATCGAACAAACAATAGAGTTATTAACGCACGTTAACTCATTGTTAGATACTTATTTAACACACGTATATTATATATGTTACATGTTATACAGATTACAGATGTATTAAATATTTATCTTCATACAAAATGTAACTATTTATTATCTGTAATAAATACGTATGTAAAATGTATTTTGATAATATATTATATTTCATTTTTTAATTATGTATCATCGAAGAGATTATAGAACTTGATCGTTTTTATTTAATTTACATTGAATTGATTTTATACGATTTAAGAAATGACAATCAACCAAAAAAATAACGTTCTTTTAATTATTCGAAGAAATTTGAACAGTCACATTTTATTTTTAATTGTGGCTGAAAGCTTGCAAGCTATAAATGTAAGGAAAAGAGTAAGGAAGAGAAAAAGAGAGAAAGAGAGAGAGAGAGAGAGAGAGATGTTATCCAACTTGAGCTGTCAGTTCATGTAAGAAAAGTTCTCTAATTTTCTCTGAAAGCTTCTAATGTATCCAACGCCGGTAACAATGAATGAAATAAAACTGCAAATCTTTGAGATTGAAATCAAAGCATTTAAGTTAATAACGAGAACAAATGAAAATTTTATAAGATTCTTAAGATAACTTTATCATTATCCTGATAGATAATGAATTGTTATCTTTCTGTTGGGGAAAATGACATAAAGTGATACGATTTGAGATATTTATACGCGAGCTCATTCGGGAAACAGTAGCAATAGCAGTAGCAATAGCAATAGCAGTAGCAGTAGCAGCAGTAGCAGCAGCAGCAGTAGCAGCAGTAGAAGCAGCAGCAGCGGTTATACAACAATGAAGCTTTTCAATTTTCGTGAACACCTTTTGCGCAAAACAGCAGATAAATCACGCACAATTTACGCCCGATGCATTCACAGCGCAGCAAAGAGAAAGAGAAAGAGAAAGAGATAAAGAGAGAGTGAAAGAGAGAGAGAGAGAGAGAGAGAGAGAGAGAGAGAGAGAGAGAGATAGAGAATATAGCATCGGCTGCATAGCGCATACGTTTTCGCTTCTAGCCGCCAGTAAATTTTTGGTCGAACGATCGGAAACGAGCGGCGATTTTCACGAACGATATTTTAATCGAATAACCGAGTCAGCCATCTCTATATCCTCGGCCTTTGTGATAGGTGGAATAACTTGATTTGTCGGACGTTATAGTTATACACATATGTAATATATACATGTATATGTCTGTCTGTGTATACGTATGTGTATGTAAAACTTTTTAAAAGCATCATAATTAACAATTAAATGCGATTAGTTGGGTATAACATTTACTTTAATTTAAATACCTTCTTTTTTTTCTTTTTTTTTTCGTTCTTTTTTATTTATTTTCCAAAGTTTTTATATTTAATACATCTCAAAAATCGATTTATATATATATATATATAAGCTGTTCTGATTTTAATTCGCCTCTCCATTTTATGGAGAATTTCATCGGAGGAGTTACCTAGAGATAAAAGTTAAAAAATTTAATATTCGTGTTGATCGATTAAAACGAAATTGACGCCACGACCAGGCCTATGCATTGAGATTTTTAAACGTACAATGTAAAATATAAAAGTTGTTTTTTTTTTTTATAATCCATCCTCTTTCTTTCTTTTTATTTTTCTCTTTCTAATTTTTTGTTTTCTTTTTTTTTCCTTTCTTTTTTTTTTATTATTATTATTATTACTATTATTATTATTATTATTATTATTATTATCATCATTATCATTATCGGAGATATAACAATACAAGGAAAAACTTTTTGCGAAATATTTCTTATTTTCAAAATCTGTGCAAAATGGTGAAAGGTCGTTCGCAAGGCGAACGTATCTTAAAAGGTCGAAATGGTTCGGGGTTCGTGATTTTCAGGGTTTTAACGGTCAACAGGTTTTCGTTGGGAGGGAGAAGAGGGTACTAAGAAAGGCTAACGGAAGATTCGCCTCTTTACGCCTGGAGGACGTTTTCTCTCTTATAATCGGATTTCTACTTTTTTTTTTCCTCGTTACGTTCCACAGCTCGAAGTAGAAAGAAAGAAGGAAAGAGAAAGAATGAGAGTGAAAGAGAGCGAGAGTATGAGAGAGAGAGAGAGAGAGAGAGAGAGAGAGAGAGAGAGAGAGAGAGAAAGAGAGACAAAGAAGGTAAGAAAGAAAGAGAAAGACTCTTCTTCGATATCCGTTTATCTCTTTTCTTCTCTTTCTTTTCAAACGAAAGTACGCCGTTTGCATTTTACGATTGTAAAATCGTAAAAACGATTTCGAGAGCAAACACGAAACGAGACGCTTCCCTTGAGTTCGATAAAGTAAGATAAACATTGTGATATTTCCTTTTATCTGATACCATTGAAATTAATTGAATGCATTAACGATATAATTTAGTTGCACTTTCGAAGTAGAGAAAAAGAGAGAGAGAGAGAGAGAGAGAGAGAGAGAGAGAAAGAAAGATTGAAAAAGAAGAAAATTGATATATTAGTAATTAGTAAAATATTAGTCGATAACAAGAGAAACATGAAAGACGATAAGACTTTTTGTTGGTTTTATTAAAACCAATCGATAAATTCCTGTATCGGATATCGAATGATTCATTCTCTCTCTCTCTCTCTCTCTCTCTCTGTCTATCTGTCTGTCTGTGCATCGATGGAAAATACACGAAGGCCGATGGCAATCGGAAAATTATATAAATTTCATGGAATTTCGCGTAACGGCAGCTACATTATGTCTTTCTCCCTTTTTTTTTCTTTTTTTGTTTTTTTTCTTTTTTTTTTGTTTTTTTTTTCTTTTTTTATATTTAAAATCGTATGGAATATGATTTTCTTTCACTTGGGGAAAAACCAAGCGCAGAAATTCAAATCGCGATTATTGAATATGAAACTGTAATATCGATAATATCTATTGCATTTATTGCATTTAATTAATTAACTATGAAACTTCATACTGATAATCGACCAACAAAGCTTTTCTTTTTTTTCCACCATTCTCTTTTCTTTTCTTTTCTTTTTTTTTCGTTTTTTTTTCTTTTTTTTGTTTTTTCCTCTCTTTTCTTTCTTCTCGTTTAAATATTGTCTCGTAATCGACATTGATAGATCTACAAAATTTGCAAATATTATATTCAAATTATAAAAAATGAAATATAGAAATTAAAAGAACAATTTCATTTTTAATTTCATATATATATATATATATGTAGAAAAATATGTATTTTCTTCTTTGAAATGTTATATCTCGGGATAAATAGATCTAGAAATAAAAGAAAACAAGATCAATGGCCGACATCCTAAATTATATTTTCATGGTTAGGACTGTGAAATCGCGTCACGTAGAATACACCGAGCCGTGTTTCGGTTTATTCCGAGCTAAATATCAAATATTTATCAAATGTCCAACGGACACGAGTAAAAATAAAGCGAATGTATCGGTCGAATGGTTTTCGCTTTCGCCATCCTCTCTCCACATATATGAAATGTACGTAGGTAAATACATACGTAGGTATATTTGGAATATGAAAGGAGGTCGCTTGTAACGCGTATAGCTATTTCAAAATATAGCTGACACAACTTTATATATATATATATATATATAAAGAGAGGAATAGAGAGAGAGAGAGAGAGAGAAAATGATACATCAAGTCAGCCATATTAACGTTTACGAATTCATTGCGTCGTTCGATATTTGTCCATCCAGTATCATTTGGTCTACTGGATAAAGAAAAATATCATATACTTTCCTCTTTCTCTCTCTCTTTCTCTCTCACAGACATACATACATACACACACACACACACACAGACTCATTCACTCAGTCTTTCTCTTTCTCGTTTACAGCAACGTTTACGTGCAACCAAGGCGATTAACTTTTCTTATCAGCGAAGAAGAAAAAGCTTGGCCGATCGGATTTCCCAAGCACGAAAAGCACCCACGAGTTTTTTTCTCTTCTCTCAGTAGTAGGATAACCATCGAGCTCGTTATATACACGAGTCAGGTAATCTCTGAACAAAAATGATTCTCCAATTAGCGTACGCCGCAAGAAAAATAACTACACGCATATAGAAAGACAGACATGGAGAGAAAGAGAGAGAGAGAGAAAGAGAGAGAGAGAGAGAGAGAGAGAGAGAGAGAGAGAATTATTCAGCGAGCGTGCAAAGCGAATTTGCAAAAATTCGATTACCGGCGTGTCATCACTGGTAAAACGATAATTCTATCTGTGTTTGGGACGACCGTCGGAGAGAGCATGGAAGGAATAGATGGTAGAAGAGAGGGATGATATTCAAAGAATAGCTCGATTTATTCCGCATTCGCAAAAAGGGGCTGAATAATTTTCGCTTTTATTCTATTTAGATATCACTTGCCGCTGGCGGGATGCGGATGGGTGGAAGGGTGGAAGGGGGAAGGGTGGTGGGGAGGAATACGTTCGTTCAAACTAAAGAAAAAGAAAGAGACAAAAAATATGGGAGAAAGAGTTTTATATATATATATATATATATATATATATATATATATTATATGTATATTATATATACAGGCAGATGCGTTCTGATATTTTCCATTCAGGAAAAATATCATCGTGCCATATCGTTCCAGACTGCTGACTCACCCTGCTGGTGTATGGCTCAGGAGTCAAGCTTTCGGAAGCAACAACGCGAGCGAACACGAAAGGAGAGTAAGAGAGTGAAAGAGAGAGAGAGAGAGAGAGAGAGAGAGAGAAGGATAGAGGGAGAGAAATAAAAAGAGAGAGAAAGAAGGAGAGCTTTATTAATTATTAAAACAGACTCTAAAATTATTTGATACGGCCTCGTTCGTCCGCTAGTACGAAGGGAGAGAGAAAGAGAAAGAGAGAGAAAGACAGACAGACAGAGAGAGTGAGAGAGAGAGAGAGAAAAAGAGAGAGATAACTGCGCCTGGCTGAAAGTAAAGCGGCAAGGCTAGCTCGCGCGCCACGTATGAATTTCGCGCGCTGCATTATTCAGCGGTCGGTTTGCATAACAATTATGGCCGGGATTTTAGCATAGAGAGAACGGCCGTGCGACGCCTCGTCGGTGCAAACCAGGTACACGAACAAAAGTACGCCTTCTCTATTTCCACCCTCTCCTGCATCCCTTCATTCCTGCCCCTCTTTCACTATGTATATATATATATATATATATATATATATATATATATCCTTCTCTTACTCTTTTTCTTTCTTGCTGTCTCTTATTCTCTTGATATTCGTCGTAGAAACCGAAAGAACGATGGTAACCGAACGTCGCTTTTCTTCCTCGTTTGCAATTCCATTTTTCATTCGTCCTTCAGAACTCGTCCACAAGAATCTCTCTTTCTACCGTTTCCTCTTTCTTTCTTTCTTATTCTCTCTCTCTCTCTCTCTCTCTCTCTCGGTCTTTCTTTTCTATCCTATGTCGTAGAGTGCTTCTGGATCGTAGTTAAGGGTGGTACTTAAGGGTCGAGCCGTGCTTCCTCGAACGGCGCTGGATACACCAGCGTAAAAGTAAATCCATGCCACGAAAGCGAACATTCTTTTCCTCTTTTATCCTTTCTCTCTCTCTCTCTCTCTCTCTCTCTCTCTAT
This sequence comes from Vespa mandarinia, assembly GCF_050613455.1. NCBI lineage: Eukaryota > Metazoa > Arthropoda > Insecta > Hymenoptera > Vespidae > Vespa > Vespa mandarinia. Next base: position 17,370,503 of record NC_140811.1, read on the forward strand.
TTTTCTTATTTTTCTTTTTCTTCTTTCTTTCCTTTTCCCTTCTCCCTTTTTCGTTTCTTCCTTTTGTTTTTCCTTCTCTTTTTTTCTTCTTATTTCCTCTTTTTTTCTTGTTTTCTTTTTTCTTTTTTTTTTTTATTTTTTTTTTTTTTTTTTTTTGAAGAAAACCATGCAAATAAGATTGAATCTCATCGTGAAGAAGAAACGGTCGGTCGGGTCCATCCTCGACTACGTTCACGTTTTGTTCCGCATTTTTAAACGGACTTGTAACGAAATGAAATGTAAGTTCGTACGAGAAAGTACCAGGTTTTCTTCCATATTTCTTTTTTTCTTTTGTTCTTTCCTCCTGCCCCCTACCCCTCTCCGAAGTCCCTCTCCAGTCCTCTCGTTTCTCCGTCGTCGTCGTTAATTTCAAAAATGATCTTTTTATAACGATCGACGTTTAATCACATTCAATATTTTCTATAGGAAATACATGCGAATAATGTAAAAATGTATTTTGCATTTAAAATATCTATCCCATTGTTCTTACGTTAATATACATTTGATTATTATTATTATCTGATATAACACGTGGATATAACACGTAGAGGTGTATTACGTATAGAATATTATTATTATTATTATTATTATTATTATTATTATTATTATTATTATTATTATTATTATTATTATTATTATTATCATTATTACCATTATTATTATCATGAGCGTGTTCGTCGTTTATCCTGTTGGGGGGACAATAATTTATAGCGATGGCTTTATAGATCCTGTCCGAAAGGTGGCCTGTCTGTCTGACCAAGCGTAGTCTCTAACTACTGAGAAGGACCATAGCAGGCGGGAAGAAGGGTATAGTTGAGGAAGGGCGGGATGGATGGATGGATGGAGGGCGAGTAACAAGCAAGCACCGAATTACATTCCACGCACAACCCCTTTCTCCGAACGAGGCAACCTAGAACGAGAGACGGTGGTGGCATTGGTGTGATAAGCGTTTGTTCATACCGTGCCAGTGGCTGACTGTTTAGTCGTACGTACGTGACACACGTGTCCAAGCAAGGTGACAGCCTCCGCAAGCGGAAATGGATGTGCCTAGTAAAGGTTTCCCTTCTCTCCACTCTCCCCCTCCCCCGTACCACCCCCTGCCCTCCCATCCTCCCACCTCATCCCTGAACTCACCAAATCCCACGTAGCTGCTACTACTTAATTACGGGTTGTACTACTTGTAGTTTGGCAGTTTACGTCACGTCGGATAGGAGTATTACTTCTGTGTTACTAGCACGAAATAGAGAGAATATCGTTTAGATTGGCCATTGGCTCGACCTTTATCAATTATGAGCTAATAACATTTTATTTTTCCCCATGAGAGAAAATGTAACGTGAACTTTTTCTTTTTAATTTTAATTTTTCCCCCCATTCCTCCTCCCCGCCCCTCCCCACTCTCCCACGCCCCCCCATCACTGTGTTTTTCTTATTCCCCTTTTATTTTTCCTTTCCTTTTTGTTTCTGATTTTTTTCCTTGTTAAATGTCTTAATAAAAGAACTTTGATCGTTTTGTTAAGCTTTAATTGGCGACAATCGATTTCTCGTAATAGTAAAGAATTTTGTCTTGTTTCTCTCTCTCTCTCTCTCTCTCTCTCTCTCTCTCTCTCTCTCTCTCTCTCTCTCTCTCGTTTTGATTCTTTTTTTCTTTTCTTTCCTTTTCTCGTTCTTCCCTTCTTTCTCTCGGAAAACTCTTAAATTCGATTTCGATCAAAACATTTCGACATTTCGTTTTCTTTCGAGGACTTTGTAAACGCGTCGTTAAAGTGACACCAGTACTAGAAACAAATTCAAAATTATTTTCAATGTCTTCGTCAAATTGACTCGAATTTCTCGAGGTTTTGTATTTTCTTTTTTATTTTTTTTGGTTTTTTTACTTATCCTTTTTCCTTTTCTTTTCTTTCGTCCAATACATATATCACGTCGATGTAACGCAGACATCGTTCGATCGATCTGTCAACG
>NC_140811.1:17377500-17397500 GCF_050613455.1 Vespa mandarinia
TCCAAATATTACCAGGATAGGAGTTACGGATAACTCGTAACTCCTGCCTCGGAGCAACTGCCTTCCGACAACTCTCTTCCCCTTTCCCTCTTCGTCCTCTTTCAACCCTCCCTCTCTACTTTCTACAACCCTTCCGTCCGCGACCTTTCCAACGTTTGATATATTACGTTGACGTGGTGGCGTTGCATCGCCCATACACCAGCCAAAATGAATTGAGATAAAGCAGAAAGAAATTTAGTGGCGTCGGGACGCCATTCCCCAAGCTATACCAACGCCGTTACAACTACCAACCCTCTTAAAACAAACTTTCTTCGAGGAATATGGGGAAAAAAAAGAAGAGAAAGAGAGAGAGAGAGAGAGAGAGAGAGAAAAAGAGAGAGAGAGAGAGAGAATCGCGATCCCGCTTTTAATTTTTAAACGTGGCTCAAACTAATAGTCGAAAAATGAATGTAGGTAATATCTCGAGAATATCGTCGACTTGTCTGGTCGAAAACAGAAAATAGTAGTGTTGGTAGAAGGATAAAAGGGGGATAGGGAATATGAGTGAGAGATGGCGGATGGAAGGGAGGGAGACGGGTAAAGGCGTCGCGTGAGCGCGATTAAAAATTGTCGACATTAATTTCACGTCCGACGTTGTAAATCCCCAGGTTGAGCAACAATATACAGGGTGTTTCATTGACCTTGATCGTTTAGCACTTTTCATTATATCCTTTGTAAAATGTGACTTACGACGTGAATGATGAAAATATTTTCTTTCCAAGAGAACTAATACGGTCAGTGTTTTTTTTTTGCCCCCTCGTTTCTTTCTTTCTTTCTTTCTTTCTTTTTTCTTTTTTTTTTTCTTTTTTTTTTTTCTTCAAGGGATAGCTTTCTTCTTCTCGAATATTTCATTGTATGATCGTGCAGAGATAGAAAAAGAGAAAGGGAGAATGATCAAGTCGAGTGGAACACCCAGTACACTTATACGTATCTATCTATCTTTCTCCTTCTCTCTTTCTCTCTCTCTCTCTCTCTCTCTCTCTCTCTCTCTCTCTCTCTCTCTCTTTCTTTCTTTCTTTCAAGAGCATTCGTATTTCATCTTCAGACGCGTGCTAATGTTTCGTGGAAAAGACGCGAGCGTGTTTCCCCCCTCATCCCTTCCTTCTATCATCCCTTTCCTTCTTTCTTTCTCCTTCCCTCAGTTTCCTTTTTCACTGGCAGATAGCCGTACGGGCGTTGAATGCAGGCGCGAACGAACGATATGAGCGAACGACTCCCTTAAGGCGTTTTTTATCGTGCTTGCGAGCGCGTTCCGAATGGCTTGGCAGTTCGAATCTTGCACCATTCTTGGTACACGCCTTGAGGCGTGCTCAGCCTTGTATATATGTAATATGTGTATAACCGTATATGTGTATGTACGTATCTCTCTCTCTCTCTCCCTCCATCTCTCTCTTTCTCTGTGTATGTGTCTGTGTGTGTGTATGTGTATGTGTATATATGGAAAGAGTACGTGCGCACGTACGCGCGCGCTTATATGTGTTAAGAGAGAAACCTGAACGGAAGAGAAGGGATGACGGTAGTAGTGTGATAAGAATTTACGTGAGTGAGTAAGTAAGAGATAAATAGAAAGAGAGAGAGAGAGAGAGAGAGAGAGAGAGGGAAGAGGAAGGGAGGGAAGGGAGGAGCAGATAAGTAGATAGAGAAGTGTAAAATAGGGAACGTGTCACGTTTCGAGTATCGCATTGACATTCGTGGAAGTTTCTTTGTAAGAAAGAACGAGCCCTGTTTTTAATGCGGATACATTAGACGAGGGGAGAAAAATGATAAATATGGTGAGAATGTCTATGGTGAGAAAAAGAGAGAGAGAGAGAGAGAGAGGGAGGAAGGGAGAGAGGGAGAGAGTAAGAGGAGCTTATAGGAGAAGAACGATATCGTGAGATTGCCTGTAGAAGAAAAGCTTGCGATGAGAACGGTAGGGAAAGAGACAAATGTAATTGCTGGATATCGGTTGTATCTGAAAAAAGCTCTCTTTTCTCTTTCTTTACCTCTTCTAATCCCTCCTTTCTTTCTTTATTTCTGTCCTTCTTTATTTCTTCCTTCTTTCCTTTCTTTCTACCTTTCTTTCTTTCATTTCTTTCTAGAAAAAGTATTCTCTTCACTGGCATTCATTTCAAACACAAAGACATTTTTAGCTCGTATTTTCGATGGAAATGGATATTTATGTTCGATTTACCGTTTATATAATAGATGTATCTCTGTATTTAAAAAGAGAAAGAAAGGGAATGGTGTTTTATCTGTTATATAGTTCGGTCACCATTATAAAAGGTAAAACGCGACGAGAGATAAAACAAAGACGAAGTTTTCAATCGCTATCTATTATATACGATCTCTTCGTTCTTATTTTTTCAGATCTTCATTCGCAAGAAGAAAAATACAGAAAAAAGAGAAAGAAAGATAAAGAGATACAAAAGGGGAAGAGAGAGAGAGAGAGAGAGAGAGAGAGAGAGAGAGAGAGAGAGTGAGAGGGATGGAGGGAGGGAGAGGGTTGAAGAAAAAAAGAAGAAAACCTCGGTTCATACGGCAAGTTTCAATTAAACGGAGTCAACCCTAACCGTTCGACCCCATACTCCATTTCCAACGTTTACTATATCGTCGGAACAGTCTAATTCAATTATTTTGGACGAGCGTAGGAAGAGCATCGTTGTCCGAAAATCACTCGCAGAGATGGAATTCCCTCGATCTCTTTCACCCCTTCCACTCGTCGGATCACGAGACGACGGGAAGATGCGATTCGTGGTGGTGGGAGTAGGGATAGGGTAGAGGGATGGTTGGTTGGGTCGGTTGGTGTGGATATAGCGTGTAGAACGAGAAGAGCTTCTACCGGATAGTTGGACGTCGTCTGATTAGTTCGAAACTGCGCTTTTAACGTTTCCCAACCAAGCCAACCCTTCCACCCCCCACCCCACCCCATCCTCTTTCTCAATCCTCCCTCCCTCTATCTTAGAACTGCAATTCGCAGCGAGACAAATTATTCGAATTAAATTCAGCCCGTGGCGATAACGTATATATATATATATATATAGGGGTAAGTTGCTTGGTAGAGGGTTGGGTGCGTGGGGGAGGGGGGTAGGTGGTTATCGTGAGAACTCTTGCACGCCTTATTTCCGCCGTCTATACTTCGCTATACACCTACCTCTTTTCGTTCCTCCTCCTACAATCAAGCAATCCCTCCCTTCCACTCTCTTCCTTTCTTACTCGAGGAATGTCGCAGGAAAGTTTTGCGACCTCCACCGACCGAAACTACTGCGACCCGAACGACCCTTCCTCTCTTCAGCCTTCCTCCCCTCACGACTTTCCATCGGCCCTCTTCTAACCATTCGCACCTTCTTACCACCCTCTTGCATACCCCCACGAGAATCGGTGTTCCTAGCGATAAGCGATTCAGTGGCAACGATGCTCTACCGTCTTCTTGGTTTCTTCGCTTTCTACGATAATGATAGGAGTCTTGGCGTCTCTCTTCTTTCGTACTCTCCGGAGTGTTTCCTGTGTTTTAGAATTCACACTTTGCCTTTCTAACGAGTTCTCTATTTCCATCTCTCTCATTTTCCCTCTCTCTCTTTCTCCTTTTCTTTCTTTCTCTCTCTCTCTCTCTCTCTCTCTCTCTCTCTCTCTCTCTTTGTCTGTACATTTGAAAACTCTTGAAAAGATTCTAAATGAGATTAACTCCAAAAAAAAAAAAAAAAAAAAGAAAAAAGAAAAAAAAAATTACAATTCGTTTTTATGTTAAATTTTTTCTTTTTTTTTTTTTTCGATATAGAAATACAATTGTTGGATTCTTTAAATGGAATTTGTAGGTTTCCTTTAATATTATCAGAAACTTTGTCTAAAAGAAATAGGAAACCGCGTTAGTGCATGATTAACAAAAGGCTAATTGAAAAGCTTCCAAAGAGGTTAAACAATTCCGATCAAAATTCGATCGTCTCTCAAAGAACAAAAGTCTCATCTTTTCTTTCTCTCTCTCTCTCTCTCTCTCTCTCTCTCTCTCTCTCTCTCTCTCTCTCTCTCTCTCTCTCTTTCTTTCCCCCCTCTCTCAAACCCCTTCTCGTAATTACGATCCATCCGCTCGAATTCTCCTGAATAGTCCTTTATACGCGTAAGTGACATGTTCTTTCTTTCCCTTTGCTCGGAATTTCATTTCATTCGACTGTTCTTCGTAAAGAGAGAGAAAGAAAGAGAAAGAGAAAGAGAAAGAGAAAGAGTCTCTTCTAATTGCCTACGTGCATTCACCAACGATAACGAAGGCGTTATTTCGAACTAGTGAGCTTTTTTTCCTTTGTCAGAGTTAAAAATCGAATCAAATAGATGTTAGAGATCCATTTTAGATCCTTTAAATAGTATCCTTTATACTTAACTTACAGATTTAATTTCATTTGATTTTAAATTGATGAGAACTTACAAAAGAGGAAACCTTGAAGACTAAGAGAGAGAGAGAGAGAGAGAGAAAGAAAGAGAAAGAGAAAAAGATATTAGATTTCAATTAACGATTATATACGTAACATATATATTAATTAATATAATCAATGATATAATAAATATCGTAATTATCTTTAAAGTAATCTATCTGTAATATAATTAACATTTTATAACATTCATTTTTTATCTATTGATATTTTAAAATGTAAAATTGATTATTTGATTAGATAGAATAAAATGAAATTTAATAAAAATGATTATTTGTAATTCGTATGAATTTTATTGAATTTGATAATTGTGAACAATAAAGTGACAAAGATTTTCAGTAAGAATCGAAGTGATGATGACCAAAGAGATAGTTTAACATGATCGATATGTACGGTGTACCACGTGAGCTATAAAGCTTTTTCGAAGGCACGCTCGGTACGTGCTACTTTCGCAACTGAAAGATTTCCGAAGGGAAGCGACATTCGAAAATAAAGCTGACGCGAGTCACGGCCGTCCACCGTCCATAAAAATGCTCGTGTCGCGGTAACTGGATTACGAAGAATCTCGTAGGACGAGAAAGGATTTTCGAAAGTGAGAGAGAGCGAGAGAGAGAGAGAGAGGGAGAGGGCAAGAGCGAGAGAGAGAGAGAGAGAGAAGATGTCGTAAAATAATATATGCTGACTCGATTTCGACGTAGGACAAAATAAAATCGAGTAAGGGGTCAACCGTATCAAAGATTTACTATACCGATTGTCATTAATAATATAAGATATTCTACGATAAGAAATTTTGATCGAAATATTTCAATGTAGTTTTAATTTTAATTGTTCTCACATTTAATATTTATTAAATTATTATTTAATTAATACCAGGAATGAATTTTCTTCGAAAGACATTTTATACGAATTTTATATAAATAATAATCGACGTTCTTATATATTTATATTTTTAATATTGAAATTTTTCTAATCGTATATATTTTAGCACGATTAGAATGTTTGAAATTGTTTAACAACGTCAATATTTCTTCTCTGTAAGATTTATTATTAATAATACTCGTTACATACGATTTTTCATAATAATTACAGAACAACGTGACAAACATAATTATCCCTAAATTTGTGTTCAAATTGAAAATTGATTCAAGAAAAATATAAACAATTTTTGCGTCAAGTATTAACCTCGTACATACGTAAAATATAGAAATCAGAATAAATTTTATTAAAAAAAAAAAAAAAAAAAAAAAAAAAACTTATTGCCATTGTTATAATTTCGATAGGAAAATAATTGAATAAAATATTGTCGCAATTAATACATTGAAACAATAATAAAAAAGTAAAGCAAAATTTGTTTAGAACAAATTGAAGAAAAGGAAATAATTATATTGAAAATATTAGAAGAAAAAAAAAAAAAAAAAAGAAAAAACAATTGTAATAAATATTTCCAGAAATGTTTATTAAATGAACGATTCGATGAATCAAATCGAATCGAATCGAATCGAATCGAATCGATCCATAAATTTCTATAAAGTAACATTATATATCACAAGAACATTGCATTATTATAACGAAGTGCATAATTCAATTGTGTATCGATTGTAAAGTCGATACATTTTCATAAGAAAGATGAGACTTCGATATGTAGATATATGAATTATTGAGAGATGAGTAATTTAAAAGGCAAGAAGAGATGACGATGGTGGTGATGGTGGTGATGGTGGTGATGGTGGTGGTGGTATCTGAAAAGATGCGGTGGGAAGGAAAGGAAACGAAAAGGTAGAGACGTTCTCTCGTAAGGAGTAAGTTCGAAAGTAGTAAGTTCGAAAAGGCTCTATTAAGAGGCAGTTGCATCGCTTTGCTTCAAGTTTGCCGGACGAAGTTTAAGGGTGGCTTTCCGAAGTCACCGCGGTTGATCGACAGATTAAACCACCTTCGAAAGGAGAAGGAAGAGGATGGAAGAGAATGAAAGCTCGCTTCTAACGATAAAGAGAAGGAGGAAGAAGAAGAAGAAGAAGAAGAGAGAGAGAGAGAGAGAGAGAGAGAGAGAGAGAGAGGAATATAGGTGGCTAGAAGAGCCACGAGCTGTAATGGGTAATAACTTATAGCCTTGATGCTAAACCGTCGTATCGATCAAAGACCTTTTAGTACCGTGGTGAGTATAATTCCTTTTTTTTTCTCTCTCTCTCTTTTCTTTTCTTTTCTTTTCTTTTCCTTTCCTTTCTTTTTTTTCTTTTTTTTTTCTTTTTTTTCTTTACTCTAATCGCCGATAACCTTCCACCTTTTTCCTCGTCGAAGCTCTTACGTCGTCCACGTAATTTATGAGATATTTAGGTAAATATTCGATATCGAGTATCGAGGAAGGATGAACGGTAAATGGGGAGAAAGAAAGGATAAAAAAAAAAAAAAAAAAAAGAAATAAAAGGAAATAAAAACGAATAAGACATACGTAGAATATATCGTGAAAAATCATGGAAAATCTTTGGATGATCGAACAGTCGAGCGGTGCAAATCGTTACAAAATTCTTTCCTCTTGCAGGATCCTTTCTTATCTATCGTGTTTTCTATAAAAATATTATTTTAAAAACAGAATTCCAAGCATGAAGCAACAGATTATGTACATATATGTATATATATATATTTATGTATACACATATATATATACACATTCATATATGTGTGTATATATATATATATATATATATCGCTTATCTTTCTATTTTTATCAGGCGAAAGATCTCTTGGAAGTCTCGACATAAACATTCGACATAAATATAAAAGAGTTTTTATTTAGGGTCGCGAATGATTTAGTAATATACACCTTTGTAGGTTAAAGGCTGATCCTTCGAACAGAAGAGTAAATAACGCAACAAAGGAAAGGATAAAATGTAGAGAACACGCGATAAGAAAGGTCGAACGAGTTAAAACAGGAAAAAAAAAAAGAAGAAGGAAAAAAAGAAAGAAAGAAAGAAAGAAAGAAAAAACGAGTACGTTCGGTAAAGATAACGCTCTCGCGTTTATGGCTAAGAACGTTAAGAAGAACTTTGTTGCGTGCGTATTTTTAAAGAAGAAGAAGAAGAAGAAGAAGAAGAAGAAGAAGAAAATGAAGGTAAACAACAAAAGTAAATGACTAAAAAGATATGCGCGTAGAGTACACACGTTGCAACTCGGTTGCAGTTAAGATTATGCAGAAATTCATGTTATACCGAACTGCAACAAATGAAAGAAGAAAAAGAGTGCAAAGAAAAAGAAAGAAAGAAAGAAAGAAAGAAAGAAATAAATAAACAGAGAGCAAAACGCTTTTGCATATTCGTTCGTTTGGGTTCTTCCTCTTTCTTTTTTTTTTTTTTTTTTTTTTTGTTTTTTCTTTCTTTCTACTCGATTTAATGAAAGCTCTAGTTAATTTCCGGTGGAAAACGATAGGGAAAGAGAGAGAGAGAGGAAAAGTGGAAAAGAGATTGAGGAGAGTCGGAAAAATATCAAAAACTTCATGAGTATTTTTAAATCCTACGAATCCCTAAATTCCTTGCTTTCATTCGTGGTTATACGTACGTTCCATTTATTAATACAACATTTATTTCGAATTTAAACATTGGATTTGTTCGTTTATTCTCACTTTTTCTATCTAGAGGGACAAAGGTCTCTTTCTGTCTCTCTCTCTCTCTCTCTCTCTCTCTCTCTCTCTCTCTCTCTTTGTCTGTCTGTCTGTCTCTCATTAAACATTTCGACAAAATGAATACTCATTAACCGATCATGCGTACGAGCTTAATAAGAGTTAAACTGATCCAAAGTTAATGGATCGTAACGTAAAAGTTCAATTTTAAAATACATGTGTAAAAATAAAAAAGAAAACAAAAAAAACAAAAAGAAGAAGAAGAAGAAGAAGGATGATAGATAGAATAGATGAGAATACTTGATCTTTGAACTATTAATATCGCTTTGTTTCATAAATAATATACGTCGAAGGGTGCTTACCTTTGTTGTTTAATCAAGAAAAAAAGAAAAGAAAAAAGTGAATCAAAAAAATCACACTCTTGTGCAATGAATAATTACGAGCAAAAGAGTCATTCAAATTTCATCAACGATTTTTTCCTCTTTCTTCCTCTCCGTATATTCACACCATGAATGGATTCTCAAAGGCCAAACGATAAATGAAGAAACATTAATACATTTTTTCGCGGAAACGTAGAAATGGAAAGACACAGAGAAAGAGTGAGAGAGACATAATAAGAAGGAAGATCATCGTTTCCATGCAAAATGGAGGAAAGGCAATTAATTCTGTGCATTGAATTAAAATCCATAAATATATATATATACACATGCGCGAGCACAGACAAAACACATATATAGAAATAGGTGTGTATGAGAGAAAGAGAGAGAGAGAGAGAGAGAGAGAGAGACAGAGAAAGAAAGAGACAAATGAAAAAGTATAGCGAATGATGTTGGACAAAAGGAAAAACCATTTACGTCGAATCCGCAAGTGTGAAAAGTGAAAACGAAGTATAGTCGAGACGTCGACAATCGTCAAACACACTGGCGAGACATAGTCGAAGGAAGGAAGCAAGCCTTTCGACGAGTAAAGCTTTGTTCCGAAAAGGGGGGGGGGGGTTCAAACACTTGGTAGTTCTAACGACATAATCCTCGACATTCTACCATGAAAAATGGTCGACACATCCGGATGACAATAGGAAAGGACCACGAGATCGTATGAGAAGAAAGTACGAGAGAGAGAGAGAGAAAGAAAGAAAGAGAAAAACGGAGGATAAAAAGACATTTATACATACATACACATATATATATATATATTACATACATACATACACACACACACACACACACATATATATATAAACGTAATAGCAAACGAACGATTCAAACAACGTCACCGGTCTTTTACGCGAATATGAATAAGAAACAGCGGCGCCACATGCTATTCTCATTTTCATTCCCCGGAAACTTACTACACGACGAACTCAGGGTGGTTGTTATACGAAGTTTATACGCAGCCGGTAACTATCCCTGTAGAAGCTCAAGTTACAAGCAACCTCTTTAACTATCCATCTCTCTCTCTCTCTCTCTCTCTCTCTTTCTCTTTCTCTTTCTCTCTCGTTTATACACACGAGCATAAAATACACACACACACACACGCATACACCATAGAAGCAAATACATATACATTTAAAACACTCATGTGAACACTCATACATGAGAGTATTCTCTCTCTCTGTCTCTCTCTTTCTCTCTATTTCTCTCTTAGATATACGTCTCTTGAATATCTCCGTCTCGCTCCACCTTCCTCATCCACCTCATCCTCCTTCTTCTCCTCCTCCTCCTCCTCCTCCTCCTCCTCCTCCTCTTCCTCTTCTTTTTCCTTTCAACCGCAGCTTCATGGTGCTTAACGAAGAATCTCGCGAACGTAGAATTATCGTTTCTCGTCCTTGCCTGACTTTAAGTTCGTACGTAATACGTGCTTTTAAAAGAGCTCTGCCGGACACTCAGGACATTACGTATTTTTTCCTTTTCTTTTTCTTCTTTCTTTTTTTTTTTTTTCTTTTTTTTTTTGCTCTTTCTTCTTCTCTTTTTCGTCCAATTCCCTTCCCTGCTGCTACTCATTCAAATTTTCCTTTTTTTCACTTATCTATCTCTTATCCTTTATAATTTCTTCGACATAATAATTCTTTATGTTATTAAACTGTAATGATGATTTTGTTCAATGATACCGCGAAAAAGATTTATATGAGATAGAAACTTTGCCAGGATCAATAACGCCATCTCCGGTATTCTATATTACACATATATGTACATATATCTTTCATTAAATATACAATCCATTAAAATGTTCGATATGTAATTAATATATGTTGAGAATATTCATAAAAATGAATAGTAGCAAATAGATATGGACAAAGAGTTATTTGAGTATATTTTATATTTAATATGGATTTCTCTCTCTCTCTCTCTCTCTCTCTCTTTCTCTCTTTCTCGCTCTTTCTGTCTCTCTCTCCCTCCACCCTACTCTTATCTCTCTTCCTCCATCTCGTTTAATTTTTCCATTATCCAAATATCAATGTATACTTACAAAGGGAGATATTCATAATTTTTTCATTGATAATCTCGTACGCAAATGAACTTTTTTTTAATACATTAATGTACCCCTTAGCAAATTCGATGTTCTATAAATGATAAACATTTTATACGTAGGAATAATTTAAAAAGGTGAGACAAATGATAAAACGTGAAGAAGATAAGTAATGGCATGTACGAAAAGCTGAGATGAAGGATTTATTTGTAAATTTTATTTCAATCTCTGTAAATATACACAGGACATCAATATTACTTCTGGAAAAAAAAAATATATATATATATATTTATTTGCAACAGTAAAAAACACGAATACGATATCTTCGTTCGTCGTAACACACTTACAATACTTACGCATACGTCAACGTGATACATTTGCAATATTAACTTTTCCCCGGCAACGAGCACAACTATATACCATACTTTTCAACTCTCCCTCTTCCTACCTACCTATCTACCAACCTCTCTCCCTCCCTCTGTTCCTCGCTTGTTCTCAAAAACGTCGAAAGCAAGAGAAATAAATCACGCGATGTTTCCGCGAGCCGGTTTTATACCGTGGGCTATAGTGGCACTCACCGGGCGGCGCCATGAATGGTAATCCAAATTATTGTACCGGAAGTGGAGGGTCCACCAACGTCGACGAAAATTTGTCGGTGTAACGTGTAGGTCGTCCGTTTGCAACGGGACAAATGAAAATCCAACTGGAATTGGACCAGACGGAAAGAGAGAGTTTTAAAGAGCAACAGAGAGAGAGAGAGAGAGATAGAGAGAGAGAAATAATGTTTATGTTTTTGTATGTGTGTAAAAGAGAGATAGAACGTTATTACGGCGCTGACTGTAACGAACGAATTAAAAGTGAACAAGCAAAACGTATGGCCCGGCATTATATCGATTCGAAACAAGCGTCCCGTTCTACGAGCACGCTTCCGTGAATTTTCCATTTTACACATCGCATGCCACGATATACTATCACGCCCACGCCCCTCGGATTTATTCCATACTCACTCTTTTTCTCTTCTTCTTTCTCTCTATCTTTCTTCCTTCCTTCCTTTCTCTTTCTATCTTTCATATTCTCTCTTTATATATATATATATATATATCTTTCTCTCTCTTTCTCTCTCTTTCTCTCTCTCCTATCATCCTTGCGCTCGTACAGATCGTGAATCTGTCAACAAACGAAAGTCCACACGTTATTTTTCTGCATTTCGCCGATCACTCCAAAAACATTTCAGCATGATAAAATCTCTATTAGCCGAGCGATATTACCGAATGGTCTTTGCTTTTCAAACGTTGCAACGTGAGCGAAAAGAATAGATCGGTACTGATGCAATTGCTGGTTAGTGTTGTTGTTGACTGTTGTTATTATTGCTGATCCATTATTCGTTTTTGATAAAAATTCATGATAAAACAGGATGGAAATGATTTCGATAACCTTGAACGTTCCCTTTGTACTTTTGACTTCTGTAAATGTTTAACGTGTTTTATGTTTTTACGAATGACGATATTTCCAATGTTAGATATTACATGAAAGTAATTACATGAAAGGATTCAAGGAGGGTGGAGGGGGGAGGAAATAAATTTTTAAAAAGAAGAAAAAAAAGAGAGAGTGAGAGAGAGAGAGAGAAAAAATGTTATGATACAAACATGACCGCTTTAGCGTACACGAGTTCAATTTGAGCTACACCAAATTGTTCTTCCATTTTAGTTAACGATACCCTCCGATGGTTAGGTTATAATCTTTACAAGAGCATACTGCCAAAGGAGGAGAAAACGAGCGAGAAGAAAGGACCGGTTCCTTCCTTCCTTCCTTCTTTTTCTCCTATAATGGATATTTAAAGGGTCTTATAGAAAGCCGTTTACGCTTCGCTCTTTACCGAATAAGAGGAGGATACTTGTAGAGAGTAGAGAAAGGGATGAAATAAAGGAAGAGAAAGAGAGGGGAGGAAAAAAAAAATAAAAGCATAGAGAATATAAGATATAATAGAAAAGGGATAAAGAAAGGGAGAGAGAGGAGAGGGGGGTGGGAGGGAGGGAGAGAGGGGAAAAAGAAAGAAGACGTATTCAACGATGGGATGAGGGAAAAATGAGGTCAGGACGATTCTTATTTTTCCGCGTTGGAAATTTTGCGAGCCGCGCGAGAAAAGCGAGAAGGAGACGACCTCGCATAGTAAGATTATATTCCGACGGCTCTTTCCATCGGAGAAAGTTAGAAAAAGAGAAAGAGAGAGAGAGAGAGAGAGAGAGGAGAGTGAAGGACAGAAAGAAAGAGAGAGAGAGAAAGAGAGAAGGAAAATGCGATAATCGTAATTGCAAGGAGATTCTCGTCTACGAGTATGCCACCAGTATGCAAAGTATATGCAGTTAGCAATCCCATTGTCCTAGAGAGTAGCAAGCTGCGTTACGAGCTTTGAAGATCCTTCGAAGATTCGCTCCATGAAGCCGCTTGATTAACGTCCAAGTATTAAACTCGACCCGGATCATAGGATAGAAAATAAAAGGGAATTCGTAAATTTTTTTTGACAGGCTTTTAAAAAAATAATTTCTCTATTCCTCTTTCTTGTAATCTTTGTCGTCATCGTTCTTCTCGTCGTCGTCGTCGTCGTCATCGTCGTCGTCGTCGTCGTCGTCGTCGTTTCTACATGATCGCGTATGAAAATTGCAATAAAGTACGATATTAAAATATTCACGGGGCTATCTCCTCTTACAATTGTACATAGTGTATGTATGAAAAAAGGACGAATAAAAAAGGCTCTTGACGATTTCATTTATTCGCTCGAATCGTAGATCCTTTAATAGGCTCATTCAATTGCAATAAAATGGATTTTTTGCACATATATGTATATATATATATATTTTTTTTTTCGATTTCAAACGCATTCCAAACGATCATTCGAGAAGTGATTGAAGTACACATTTTCATTGTTATCGTTCTACAAAATAAATGATAAATGAAGGAAATAATGTCGATTAAAAATTGAAAAACGAATTCTTTCAACGTAACTGCGAAATACTAGTCGATCATAGTCATGAATATTACGAGTAGATTCGAGTAGTCGATAGCCATACCAGTCATATATGTGACTATCGACTTCTAGTAATACTAGTAGTAGTAATAGTAGTAGTAGTAGTAGTAGTAGACCAGAGGAAGCCACGCGATGAAATCCCATCCGTTTTCGAGGCACGCTCGCTTCGACGTTCCTCGTATAATTTCAAGAAACTTTCGTCTCCCTTCTGCCTCACCTTCGGAAATTGTTTAACGCGAGGTGAACCTGATGGAACTCGTACACTGTTCGTTACTTAAACTCGAAAGCTTTCCGATATTAAATTCGCTACCGTAATGATAAGATGACGAAGCTCGGAGGAACAATTTAAATCTATGAATATATATATATATATATATATATATATATATAGACACACACACACACTCACACATACATACATATATATATATGTGTGTGTGTGTAGATAGATAGATAGATAGATAGATAGATAGATAGATAGATAGATAGATAGATAGATAGATAGATAGATAGATAGATAGATATGCATACACGAGATGCGTTCTTACTAGTTCGAAATTGTTAATTACTCCATTAGCATTCGAAACAGATTGCTCGAAGTGTTTCGGTTGCACCCTGCATGGCGATACATACATATATCGCACATATACTCGTCGATAGTAGAAGGGTGGTATCTACTTAACCATCTACTCACCAACCTTCTTGGTTGACCCCTAATGTACTTCCAACCACGAAAACAGTACTCTTGCTTGATACTGATCGTACGATATCTATACCCTCAAATTACGTATGTATTTCAATTGATTTGTCAATGATATTTGTCAATGATATTTGTCAATTAATCTTACAAATGATTAAGATAATGACACATGGAAATATTATTTTGTAATGAAAACAGTTTTAACGCGAGAATTAATTATGACACGATTATCCTTTAAGAGTCTTCCTCAAATGATTCCTTTTTCTTTCTCTTTTTATTATTATTATTATTATTATTATTATTATTATTATTATTATTATTATTATTATTATTATTTGTATTATTTAATGTAGGATCAATCGCTTGTGCGAATTAATTAATGACATAAAATAGGCATGATGAGTAAGTAATTCGTTATACAATTTGGTGTTATACTTTTAGATAATGTGATGGTCGTTACGTTTTTTTTTTTTTTTTTTTTTTGGAAAAAAAAAAACAGAAAAACAGAAAATATCATCTTTAATGGGAAAAAAGAAAATATCAACTCGAAACTCATTCTTCGACTTACTCTTCATTTCTTTTTGTTTTCTTTGTTTTCTTTTTTTCTTTTTTTTCTTTCCTTTCTATTTTTTTCTTTTTTTTTTTTTTTTTTTTATTTTTTTCCTTTAAATACAAGAGAGAATAATTTTCGTTGGTACAATGATCGAAGATCGAAGAATATTTCTTTGACCATTCCATCCATTCTTTCATTTCCTACTGTCTACGTGGAAAAAGTACTAAATTATTTTGATCGATTTGTTTCTTTGGATTACTATAACATAAGATTTTCGACATTGGTCGTTTGTCCACAAGTTATTATGGATTACTTTTGTACGATTTGTAGAATGGCAAGAAATAACGAAACGTTTCTTTCGATCATTTGGTTTATGTTTCGATAATACTAGTATGCATTTTAATACGTTTAAAACTCACGTAGAAAGAGTAAAAAAAAAAAAATAAAAATAAAAGGAGAAGAAAAAAAGATAGCAATTTCTCAATGAAATTTTGTAATCGATCGAACGGATATAATTGTATAAATGTCATTACATTTCGTACTTTAAAAAATCATTAAAAATTTTTTCTGTTACAATATAATCCTATTAATATACATTTACTATAATATTAATTCTAAAAATTTGATTAATCCTTTATTCTTATTTCTTGAGTCCATTAACGGGATTTAGGTTGACATTTTGTTATCGATCCAAGTTAAAACGTTATTAAATTCTGTTTTTAGTTATGGTATATAAGGGAATGTTATGAATTATTTACATTGCTGTATATTAAATATTCATATCGAATTCTCTTTGGAAGATGTAAAAAAAGTAAGAAAGATAGAAAAAAAAAAATAAATAAATAAATAAATAAAATAAAGAAGAGTTCTTTCTAAAAAAAAAAAAAATAATCCACTTAAATTCCAATAAAGTAGTATAATTAAATAATATCAGATTACGCGTGATATCACATTACATTTATTTTCTCATAATAAAAGATAAATTAAATTATATATATATATATATATATCTCGATGACATCGATATAAACTATTTCCTATTGCAATTCTCTATAATAGACGAATAATATTGTTTACGATAAGAAAGAGAAAATGGATCGCTCAGAATTGATAAATCTCTTAAAAAAGAAAAAGAAGAAGAAGAAGAAGAAGAAGAAGAAGAAGAAGAGAAAAAAGAAGAGGAAGAGGAAGAGAAAGAGAAACGACAATCCCTCACGAGCGTGTTGTGTTACGTTTCCTCTGATGCGTAGTTGCTACGTCAGAGAAAACCAAAATCTGTGGAGAGAAGAGACGAAAGATGGATCCTGTGTTCAGTTAGTTGGAAAAGGATGAAGATAGAAAGACATAGGAGGGGTGTAGAAATGTCTAAAGGAGGTGGTGCAGGAAGTGGATAGGAAGATACGTCATATTCCTTAAACGAGAGGAGGAACGTCAGAACAAGCTGGCGCCACTCATACCTACTATCTAGAGAATAACAATATCCAAGTCTCTATCTATATGTCGTTTTGCAGTAACATACATACATACACATACAGGACCACACGAAGGGGCGCGCGCGCGCAAACTCCTCCTCCTATCTCTCTCTCTCTCTCTCTCTCTCTCTCTCTCTCTCTCTCTCTCTCTCTCTCTCTCTCTCTCTGTCTTTCTCAGACTTTCTTTGGTAGTCTCACTCATACTTTTCTTCTCCAGCCGGTGTCGTGCGAAAGAAAAGCTCCTGCACCTAATACGACTTCGAACCGATTTATACTATATACTACGTATATATATATATATATATATATATATATATATGTATGTATATATAGGGTGATTCGTGTAAAGCGATCATTGGGAAATTTTTTTTTTTTTTCATTCCAACGGACTTCGCAAATTTATTGTTTTCATAATTCATAAGGGGACATTCGTCCAATGATTTGAGTATATTTCTTTCTTTCTTTCTTTCTTTCTTTCTTTCTTTTTTTTTTCCTTTTCTTCTTTTATCTTCTTTCCTTCTTTTTTGTTTTTATCCTTCGATCCACTTGAAAAATTTCAAGATCAATAAAAGTCGTTCACGTTACACGGCACAACCACCCTGTATATACGTTACGAGAGATACATGTGTTCCTTCAAGAATTTTTCCACAAATTTTGTTTGCGACCCTCGTAGAAGGAGGTGGATAAAGGGTGGAGGGGAATTATTGCTCTTGGACCCTGGAACATCGTTCCTTTTTCCGAGTTTCCTTCTATCTATCAGCTTTCGAAGACGAAGACGTTAGACTCTCCTTACTTTTTTTCTTTCCTTTTTTTCTTTTTTTTTTTTTTTTTTTTTTTCTTTTCCTTTTATTTTTAAGAAATCCGAAAGGATATCGACGGATATCGTTATTCCTTTCTTTCTTTCTCTCTACTCCGTTTGAACAGATAACACAACATTTTTTTTTTTTATGACGTATGATATTACGTAAAATCAAACATTGTGTTTGTCTTTATCGCATCAAATATAAACAAAGCAAACTTTTTCTTTTCTCTCTCTCTCTCTCTTTTATTAACTTATATATCTTCATATCACTTGGAAATAATTCTAAATATAAAATCGTATATAAATCAACGAACGTCGAAATAATCCTTTTGAAATTCATTCTTATAAATAAATTCGAATATACATAAACGAAATAACATTCACGGAGACACATAACAATTTAATTATTAATAATCGAACATGGCTTAACCACAATTACATAAATTCTCAGAATAATTCTTGAATCTAGAAAGATGTTCACTTTGCTAAATGGTATCTCGGTATGAGGATAGAACGAGGCAGTGATTCATAGAATATTTGCGAAGCACCCCAGCCGCAAACCAATGCCGGACGACCTAAATGCTTTATGAAATAGGATCAGCACTTCTGGAATCTGAGAATTTGCGCTACCGAAAGGTTCAGACTGCAACTAGGAAAGATGAATTTGTGCGAGATTTAAGGATGAAACACGAGAGATCGATTGGTATTTCGAGAGTTAAGTTACCATCGACACTTCCTTTATTTGACTCGAAGAGAAAAGAGAAAAAAAGAAAAAAAGAAAAAAAATAAAAAGGGAAAAAAAAAGAGAGAGAGAGAGAAAACATTTCCTAGTTTTCCATAATAATTCTTGTTTCTTCTTTGATCCAATATAACGAATACTCTTCACTGAATATATTTTGATAATCGATAAACTCGAACAAATCCATGCTCGTGTTTTAGAATCAACGACGCAATACATATTCCATACCATAGGATATAAGAGGTACTTCATTCAACTCAACCCTATTCCTATAAAAGGTACTAGAGTCGAATATTTACGAACCGCGAAGGAAGGCGTACCAATAAATAGAATCGAAATATGATATAACTGTTTTATGAAATATCCGAGTTTGTCCTTCGAAATTTAACCTTTTCGTTTAATAATTAGAAAGATCAGAAAGAAGAACAAATATTTTTTTCTCTTATAATTAGATAAATCCAATTTGACGAATTATCATCTATCATCAAACGCGATCATCATAAATTATCATCTTTTTCTTCGGTCTTTACGATCAATATAAATATATATAATATAAAATAATGTATAAATAATATATAAAATAATATAAATATATATATATATATATAATATAAAATAAAATAATATAATATAATATAATATAATAAATATGATAAATAATAAAAAGGAAATAAATTATATAATTGGAATGAAAATGAAATGGATCGGTGAAGTAATTTGTATTACAGTAAAATTCCATGCAGAAAATTACGAATAAAAATGTTCAAGTTATTCGTGTTCGGTTAGACGTTAAGAAATAAAGAAAGAAAGAAAGAAAAAGAAAATAAAGAGATAAAACGAAGAAAGAGATGGGGAAGAAAGAAAGGTAGAATTTTATACGGGCGGAAGTTAAACGATTAAAGCTTGCGGTCCAATGTCAAAGTTCTTTGAAAATTCGAGAGAAGTTCAACGGATAATCGCGAAGAGAAGAACGAGTGACCTTTATATACCAAGTGCGGAAGGTAAAAATATTATCGAAGAAAACAGTCGCGAACGATTCTCATCTCTTTTCTTTCCCTTTTTATTTTTTTTCTTTTTTTTTTTTCTTCTTTTTCTTTTTCTTTTTTTCTTCTTCTTCTTCTTCTTCTTCTTCTTTACCTTTCTTTCTCTCTGCCACAATGTAGGCATTTTCGAGTCAGACGAGTTGTTTTTTTTTCCTTTCTTTCTTTTTTTCTTTTTTTTCTTTTTTTTTCCTTTTTTTTTCTTTTTTTTTTCTTCTTTTCTTTTTACCTTTCGAACGAGACGTTCATACGTACGTGCATACGTACATGTGTTCTCCTCGCGTAATTTATGGCCAAACGACTTTCTATTTTCAGAAGGAAACCTGCCAATCTTTTCAAGGTATACGTTATTATTACGGGGCAAGTAAAAGCCATTTCTTTTAACATCGATATTTTCCTTTCGGAAGCTTGTATAGTCGAATCACCTCGAAAAAAAAAAGAAAAAAAAAAAAAAAAAAAAAAAAAAAAAAAAAAAAAAAAAAAACATAGAAAAAGGTTTTTTAAACGTTTATAAACGGTTGTTTTTCTTTCTTCTTATTTCTTTTCCTTTTTATTTTTTTTTTTTTCTTTTTTTTCTTCTCTCTTTCGTTTCCTTCGCAAGCATAAAAACTTACTGCTTATTCCGTCATTTATGTATTTTCTATGATAGGAAAACTTATTGAAGATTAAGTAAGAATTTTCTTTTTCCTTTTTTCCTTTTTCTTTTTTTTTTTTTTTTTTTTTTTTTCTTTTAAATCAGTCTTTCCTTGTGAATTACAAATTAACAAGAAAAATTCTACTTGAACCTTTTTTCTTTTTCTTTTTTTTTTTCTTTCTTTTTTTTCTTTTTTTTTTTTTGTTTCTTTTTCTTGAAAGGAACGTACTTAGCTCGGAGCAACGAATAATATAGTGGTCGTCGTCGTCGTCGTCGTCGAGACGGAAGTTTAATTTGACTTATGAAACCCTAGAAAAGAAAAGATATCATTAAGGGTTACTACCCTTCTAGTCTCCGAGCCTTGCCAACCTTCTGCGCCTTCTTCTTCCGTAATTGGACTTAGGTTCGCAAGAAAAAAATAATTGATGATAGTTCAGGAGACCAAAATCCCCAACGATTAATCTTATAATTTGTCAAGGTTCTCTCTCTCTCTCTCTCTCTCTCTCTCTCTCTGTCTCTC
>NC_140811.1:17402500-17407500 GCF_050613455.1 Vespa mandarinia
CGTTTTACCTCTCAATGCTTTTGAGTACGACTACGAATTGAGGTAGCTTGTTAGTCGCACGTGTTGCGTTCAAACGAATAAAATTGATTCCGTGAGGCCGGCCCCAAAACTTTCTCGACCTCGTTTACGAGTTATTTCGGTTGATTCCAGTAAGAGTTTAGTTAAACACGTTTCACTTCATGAAAATACATAATATATTTTAACACTTTCCATTATACAATAATCGATAACGATGATAATATAAAATTCGATAATATCTTAATATAATATTAAAATGTTTTATCGTTAAATATAAGAGGAAATGTTTTTCATAAGGAAATGCAAAACTTTAAGGATAACGTCGTGAAAAGGAAGTGAAATTCTCCGCATCTATGAGTCGCCGAAAACGTGTACATGAATAATTCAAATCGTCGCAAAATCTACCGAGACATTTTCCGATCTAATTTCGGTAAAGGGGATATGACGAATGGAAGAGATTTCTGTTAACGGCGCCAACATTTCGCTGTAGCTTTGCCCGTTAGCCTCGAATGAAGACATATTTCCCGTAACACGACTCGGCTACTAATGTTCCTTGAGTTTGTTAAATATAACCAACCGCGTTACTCCTACTTGGCATCGCCGTCGAGAGAATTATGCCGGTACGCCTTGTTATACATCGTAAGCACATAAATCAACGTTATTATGCGCCGTTAGCTCTCTCTCTCTCTCTCTCTCTCTCTCACCATCTCTATCTCTGTCTCTCTTATTGTCTATAACACCGAGCCGCGAATTTCTGTTTTCTATTACACCAACCAAACGTTTACGGTGTGTATCGTTTCGCGGATCGTTAACTCGTTAAGATGGGTTTCTCAGGCGTGTTCTCGTTTCGAACTTCTCAAGCGATATGAGAAGAAGAAGAAGAAGACAGAGACAGAGACAAAGACAGAGATACAGAGACAGAGACAGAGAGAGAGAGACAGAGAGAGAGAGAGAAAGAGAGAGAAAACATAGGTAGAGCTATTTTCAACGACAAACAATGGAAATTGAAATTCCTTTCGTAGAATTTACATTAGATAATACATATGTATGTATTACGTCGATATTTTATAACGATAATGGATCTCGTAGCGCGTAAACTAATTTTATCGGGAATATAACGATGTAACCATTACCCAAAAGCTATTAATCAATTAGTGTGTCAGAAAGAGAGACAGAGAGAGAGAGAGAGAGAGAGAGAGACAGACAGAGGAGAGGAGAAGAGTTAGTGGTGATGGTACATAGTGGTGAGCATAACAGGCACCTGCAATAATTCCGACGATTAACGTTACAATGACTCACCCGACGGGCACGTACGACGTATCGCACGAGCATTCTAGTTACGCTATAATCGATGTAACAATTTCCTTTCTCTCACTCTCTCTGTCTCTCTCTCTCTCTCTCTCTCTCTCTCTCTCTCTTTATCTCTCACTTTCTCTCTCTCTCTCTCTCTCTCTCTCGCTCTCGCGTACGCTTTACTCGAAGCTCGCTTGTTCGTGCACAATCTCGATTCATCCCCGCAGAGTAATTAAACGAGAAACGGAGGCGTTTATGCAATAATTAAATCAAAAATACTCCCGTGTTAAATCATCGTTTTAAAACGCAGATAAATACTTTTTTATTTGCTTAATAAAAAAAAAAGAAAAAAAAAAAAAAAAAAAAAGAGAGAAACCAGAAGAAGGTTAAAAGGGATAAGAGAACGTCTTCGTTTGCGACTTTCAATTCAATTAATATAAAAATTACGAACGAACGACGTTTTAATAATACCAAATTACAATATTTATTTTATTTTCATTTAAGTGAGAATAAAAAAAGGAAAAATAGAAAAAAAGAAAAAAGAAACAAGTTTTGAAGGAAAACCAACGATCTCTCTCTCTCTCTCTCTCTCTCTCTCTTCTTCATAGAGAAAATAAAAAAAATTCGTTATGAAATATCAAAAATGATGACCGGTAACAGTGGAAGCTCATATTCACCCTACGCGAACGGTAGGAGAGTTCTCGAGAGGTTAAGAGGTTAAGTTAAAAGACGAGGGTGAGTGGAAAGAGGGGTAGGAAGGACTCGAGAAAAAGGGGATGAAAATCGTGAAGTGCTGGCAAGGGGATGAGAAGGAGAGAACGGCAGAGTGGATCGCATTGCGATGCAGATTGCAGGATGCTGCGGAGTAGGTATAAGAGAGGGAGAAAGAGAGAGAGAGAGAGAGAGAGAGAGAGAGAGAGAGAAATGTATAGTGAAGGAGAAAGGAGCGAGAGAGAAAGAGAGAGAGAGAGAGAGAGAGAGAGAGAGAGAGAAAGGGAGAGTGAGAGAGAGAGAGAGAGAAAGAGAAGAGTTCAGTGGTCCAGGATGGTCGCTTGTGTTCGAGGTTATCAGGCACCATTATGCTCGTGGCACTATACACCCCCTTTCGCGGCTCAACGGTGGTATCGTCTCGTGAAACTATTCTCTCTTTTCTATTCCCCTCCCCCTCAACCCCACTAACTCCTCCAAAATTCGCATTGGTATAAACAACGTATATGCAGGTAGATATAGGGTGGAGTCGTTTTACCAGTTAAAACATTTATCTACATATATATATATATATATATCTTACGAATTAGAATTAGGGATTTACTGTTCTTCTTCTTTTTCTCTTTTCTTTTTTCTTTGTTGTTGTTGTTGTTGTTGTTATTGTTGTTTTGTTTCAAGAAAACGAATTTCAAATTGAATCGGATATTCTCTCTTTTACATTTTCTCAATTGGTTATTGAGAATTGAATTTGTAATCGGTCACGTATCTCACCCTGTACATTTCGATACATTTACATATGTAAAGAGAGAGAGAAAAAGAGAGAGAGAGAGAGAGAGAGAGAGAAAGAGAGAGAGAAAGAAAGAGATGGAATGTGTGTAGATTTCGGGCTTATAGTGCGTGTATGTAATTAACGTAGTCGGGTGGGGAGTGGGAGGTGGTGGGGGAAAGAGTGTGGAGTTCGTGTAATTTACCGACGCTATAATTACACCTCTTGGGTGTACTTTTAATTATTCCCTATGTTCGTTCCCCCTTCTCCTCGTTCCTAATCCGAAATAGTTGAATACAAAGGGTATGTTACTACACGTGTTTTTCTTCTAATGCACTATCCACTGTATATTTTATTTCATTTTCCAACAAATTGCTTCGCCGTCTTTACTTTTTTGCTTTTTCTTTTTCCTTTTCTTTTTCTTTTTTTTTTCGCTTCCTTCTTCATCTTTTATTTTCTTATTTTCGTTCGCTCCAAAAGATATCCAAAAGCAATTGTATTTAAACGATACCAAAAGGGATTCTTAGAATACAATGTGATATTTTTAGTTATCCGTGTATCCCGTGATTGGTGCATTCTCATGGAAGAAAAACGTTAAAGCCCGTTCGGCTTTAATTTCGTTGGTCGTCTACAAATTACAGGAAAATTCTATTAAGCCGACGTTTGCTGCTTCAGAAGCTAACATTGTTCCCGTTATCGTCGGTACTTTAAGTACACGTTGAGGTACATTACACGAGGTGGGGCTTAGGGCGCTGCTTATCTGAAATTAACTACGGTTAATATACTTTGGTAAGGAAAATACGCAGATAATGGGAAAATAAAAAAAGAAAAAAAAAACGAAAAGAAAACAACAACAAAACAAAACAAAAGAAAGAAAAGAAAGAAAAAGGAGGAAGAGAAGGAGAGAAAGAAGAAAAAGAGAAAGAAGAAGAAGAAAAGGAGGAATGATTCCTTCTTTTTTCTTCTTTCTTTCTTTTTCTTTGTTTTTTGTTTATTTATTTTTTTTTTCTTTCTTTTTTTTTTTTTTTTTATTTCTTTCATCTTTGTTCTCCTTGTTGTTGCTATAAAATTGGAAAAAGACATTGAGAAAAAAGCTGGAGAAATTAAATGACAGATTAATTGAAAAATAAAAAATAATTTTAATATTTTCGTTCAGATTGATTTCGTTTAATATATCGCATTGTGAATAATTTGAAAGAGTTTTACGATTTATATCTATTCATCATTAGTTAATATTTGTTAATACGAAAAGACAATGAATTTTCTTTGTTAAATTTTATCTGGCATTTAAAAGGACCAAGTGAAAAGGACTTTTCACCTTTCGTGGGATTACCACCGTTCTTCGGGGAACCAAAGGTATAAAGCTATGTGTTAGTAACATAAGAAGGAATAAGAGAAAGAGAGAGAGAGAGAGAGAGAGAGAGAGAGAGAGAGAGAGAGAAGAGTGAGAAAGAGCAGACAAATGTGCACAGGTATATTCTCTAAGCTCGAACCATGCTTCAGTACCAGTACACGTAATAGGATTATATACAATAATTCGAGGAACTTCGATTTTAGACTGAGTTATCCGTAAGTTCTACGCCGACCGGATTCTAGCGGCTTAATTCCTGGATCTCTAGGTATGCTTGAAATTCTATATCTACGATTACAATTTTGGCCTATTCGTGAACGCTTAACGCTAATATATTAAAATGGTATGAGAAAGATAGGAAATTTCATTGGTACTTCATTATATAATAAAATGATGTAACATTCATCATAATTTGCACATTTTCCTTTCGTTAAATAATAATTAGTTAAAATAATATTTAATTTATACATGTTAATTAGAAGCTTCGAGTGTATCAGATTTTCTAAAGATAATGTATCATTTCATTCACGATAAATATAATCACACTTCATTTTTATACTTTGATAACAATGTTCCTTACGTAGTATTACCATCTATCAGTGAGAAACTTTTTTTAAGTTCCTACGATAGGCAATCCATTCATACATATATGTAAATATATGCTGCCTACTACCTAGGGGTTGGAAAAAAGTTTCTTACTGATAAATGACGCTCTCTCATGTATTGTTATCAACGATAGTATAGAATGATACATATATTGAGACACGATACTCGATATTTCTTCTCCCATAAATAATAATCAAAAAAGAATGATGAATGAACGTAACTACATAACAATTTAAATAATGGATCTTTAAATAGGAT
>NC_140811.1:17412500-17415000 GCF_050613455.1 Vespa mandarinia
AACCATTCTCCAGCGACCTTTCATCCCTCTTTTCGTAGACGAGCTTCTTTTTCCTTTTTTGTTTGCTTTTTTTTCTTTTCTTTCTCTCTATCTCTCTCTCTCTCTCTCTCTCTTTTTCTCCTTTTCTTTTTTTTTTTTTTCATCTTATCGATCGTATCTCTCTTTCTCTCTCTCTCTCTCTCCCTCTCTCTCTCTCTCTCTCTGTCTCTTTTGTATCTCAAACTGTTATATCGTAGATCGTATTAATTTATTAGCTTCATTCTTATCAGTTTTATTTTTCTTCTCGTTCTTATGCCATCGTTATTGACAGAAAAAAAAAAAAAAAAAAAAAAGAAAAGAAAAGAAAAAAAAAGTAGTAATCTGAAATCGTTGTTTTCGAGCAAAGTCAAGTTATTTAATTACCGACAAAAATATCTTGATTTTTATCAATTACCAGTCTCTCTCTCTTTCTCTCTCTCTCTCTCTCTCTCTCTCTCTTTCGTGCAGACATGCGCGCGCGCTTCATTTTATGATATTATAAATATTTCAAGGATAAAAAAGGGTACATAATTAATAACAATAAATAGTATAGATCGTTGCAACATCCTGTCTTTTTCTTTTTTCCTTGTTTTATCATCATAGAAGACTCTTGGCAGATTACACTGACTTTGATTTATTAGAAAAATAACCGGCTCCGCCAAGCTAGTCTTTTTCTTTAAGGTCCACCTACTCCTATCCCTTCTCTATCCTTCTTTTTTTTTTTTTGTTCTATCCTTGTCGTTCTCCTCTTCTCTTGGCTTATATAAAAGAGGCTTTGAAAATGGT
Source organism: Vespa mandarinia (assembly GCF_050613455.1). Taxonomy (NCBI): domain Eukaryota; kingdom Metazoa; phylum Arthropoda; class Insecta; order Hymenoptera; family Vespidae; genus Vespa; species Vespa mandarinia. The sequence goes on from NC_140811.1 coordinate 17,413,305, forward strand.
CCAGCGAGAGAACTTCCGATCTTCTTTATACATACGTATATATATATATATATATATATATATATATATCTTTCTCTCTTACAAACACACAAACACATACACACATACACACACCTTGTAGCTAAACATTCCTCGTTCATTCTCCTTCGTTCCTTTTTCACGTTTTCCTTTGAGAACATTGATATTTGTCCGCACGTCAAAAATATCAATGAATCATTCTAACAAATATACTTTCCACAATACGATTCAATAATAGCCCATCATTTTGTATAAATTAAAATATATATATATTTGCAACGATGAGTAAAAGCAAAAAAAAAAAAAAAAAAAAAAGTAAGAAAGATAAGGTATACATAAATCAAAAACGATTTTCATCTTCTACAAAAATTTCTTTCGAACGTCCACAAAACAATAACTTAATTACTAAAATCTAATCTTCGCCACGGGCGCAAAGCTTGTTCTTATTTCCCCTTTCATAATTCATAACCTTGTATCGCCGTTGTGGCCGTTTTTAGCGAGCGAAAATAAACACAAACCAAAGAAAAAAGAGAAAGGAAAGAAAAAAAAGAAAAAAGAAAAAAGAAAAAAGAAAAAAGAAAAAAAAGGAAGATAAAAAGAAGAAAAGAGGCAACGAATCCGCGAAAGCGTTTTCATAAATTCCAATTTGGTCGGCGGCGACAGGGATGGATGTCCTACGTCGCGCAGGAAAAAAAATAGGGCTATGTGTATGCACGGACGACTTCGTAAATAGCTGCGAAACGCGAGCATCGTCCATGTGTGTGTGTGTGTATGTGTGTGTGTATGTGTGTATGCGCTCGTGAGTATTTCTACGCATATATACGTGCGTGTTAGAAACAAATACACGTTGAGTATAAAAAAAGGAGTAATCGGACAAAAGAATCATTGCGTCCCGAGCGCAGGCCCGTTCGCTGATAAACAATGGACTTGTGATTTATCGTCGGTTTATCAGTAAATCGAATCCATTTGTCATTTATCGGGACACGCACACAAGTAAACACGTGGAAAGGTACGTGTGCGTTCACCTGCCGATGTTCCATGAACGTCATGCAAACGGGTGCAGAAAACGCATATGTACGTGTGTACGTACGTATATGTATTTGGGTGTGTGTATATCTACGTATATATACGTTTGTGTGTGTGTGCGAGAGAAAGACAGAGAGAGAGAGAGAGAGAGAGAGAGAGAGAAAGAGAGAGAAAGAGAGAAGAACATCGGATTTCGTGAATGAAAGCTTCGACCAGTTTGCGCGATACGAAGCCAACCAAACCATTGCAAAGCGCGGCATGAATTATGGCAGTTATGGCACCGAAATGGCTCTCGTGTTTTGACGTTGAATTGCCTGCCATTCAGAGCATCGAACCAGACTCCTCAAAATGACCACCGTTTTTTTCTCCTTGAACCATGGAAAAGAATAAAAGATACAGAGATATTAAACACATTGTCTTCGCGACAATTTTTGATAAAAGAAATTCGATCGGTAAGTCGTTCGTAATAGAATTCTTTAAATTCAATCTTGAACGAACGAACGAACGAACGAACGAACGTTTGAATAAATGATCTACGATGTCGTTTATTGCTACTGCGCAATCGTTATGTGTCAAGAAAGTGCATTGATAAAGTTCACCTAAGTGAACCTTACGAAATTATTCCCATAAAATATCAATGCTTGTAACTTAC